>NW_010388579.1:332-1949 GCF_000710305.1 Buceros rhinoceros silvestris | reverse complement strand
CTTCGAAACCAGATGGTTGACAGGTGGCAGGAGCAGCCACGCTTGTGGAGGGAAGGATGAGTGGGTCCTTCCCTTGGTGGGTGCTCGAGGGGTATGAGCTAAGGCTACTCAAGGCATATTCATACAGAACACAAGGAGAACTTGCAAAGATCAGACTGAGGCCTCTTCCAGAACCAGGGGCTGTAAACTGGAAGCAGATCAAACCAAGTCCCAGTTACTTTTAGATGGCAGATTTCCTCAAAAGTTACCTGAGAATTTCACACTCTCTTCTTCCCAGCTACCGGTCACTAACAGACTGTGCAAAACAACTTGAGTTGAGTCTGGAGACTTCAGGATACAAAATCTGTTTGAACACATCTCTCTGCTCTTTTGAGGTTACCTCCACAAGTACAGTCACCTCTGCTGTCTCCAGAACATTTGTAGCCTGCACTGGCCCCTAACTCATGCACGCAGAGCTATGTATTCTGCAAATTTTCCTTTTTTTCTCATATCAGGCTCGTTAGATCGAAGCAAACTGCTCCCAGCTCTTCATCTGTCCTCCACAGGCTGATCAAAGCACAGAATGCTGTTTTAAAAAGGAAATGCCGTTGAGAGGAATATGTCTTGTCTGGAAAAAGCCCTGCTGATAAGGATCCTGGTGTGATGCAAAATGACAGGACACAATTACAAAAAGCCCATGTCACCTCCACCTCCAGTTCAAAGCACAGGCGCTACGGAGAGAGGAGAGGTTCATGTCGAAAGAGGACTTTCCTCAGGGCTCAGGGGGTGCTTAGCTGCAGCTTTTGGTGAGCCTGCCTCATTGTGCAGCCACTTGCACGCATGTGGCTTCCGTAAACGTCACCAGGCTCGGGAGGTTTGTTTGCTGTCTCATCTCATGCCCTTGCACTGTGTTGTCCGAAGTACACCTTTCCCAACGGAATGTTTAATTTAAGGGCAATGGTAGGGCTTTTTACCTTCCTTATTCTTCGCTCAGCTCTGCACACGTGATCCCACAGTGCTTCGCTCCTCGCTGATGGCAAACTGCTCTGTGACGCAAGGACATGCACAAACTTGCCCCTCCCCGCCCGCCCTGCTTCCTTTTCGGTATTTCTGCTTTCTAGGTCTCCTGTACCTCATTACAGCTGGCGGATTCGATCTAGTTCTGTGGCGCCACGTGTAACCGCCGGAGCCTCAGTAAAAGGCAGTCTCTCTGCCAAATCCTCACCGTTTTTTCACTGTCCTCATTCATGTTCTTTAGTGTCATCACAAACTTGCCCCTCCCCGCCCGCCCTGCTTCCTTTTCGGTATTTCTGCTTTCTAGGTCTCCTGTACCTCATTACAGCTGGCGGATTCGATCTAGTTCTGTGGCGCCACGTGTAACCGCCGGAGCCTCAGTAAAAGGCAGTCTCTCTGCCAAATCCTCACCGTTTTTTCACTGTCCTCATTCATGTTCTTTAGTGTCATCCCACCCGTGTTTTAGACACACACGGGGGGCAACGTAAGATCCACCTCCCTGCTTCCAGCCCTCTGAATCGCTGAACGCAGCAGTCCTGCTGCTGGCTGCAGGACAGGCCAGCAACGAATCTCGATAAAGGGCAGAAAACGCTATTTCTAAATATTTGACCCCAGAAAATGCCT
>NW_010388579.1:0-220 GCF_000710305.1 Buceros rhinoceros silvestris | reverse complement strand
ATTTGCCCCCAAAAAGTCCCCCCCGCCGCTGTGCGCTAACAGGACAGTCACACCAGGGGCAAAATAAACTTCGAACCCAGGAGGCTGCTCCACAGAAACGCCTGGTGACTGCAGCGAGGACGCTCAACAGAGGCAAACGCCCTGTGCGACCTCCCCTGGAAACGGCCTCGGAGGTGGCGGAGGGAGCGGCGGGGCACCGCGGCCCGGCGACGCGTCCCCG
>NW_010388578.1:2128-2371 GCF_000710305.1 Buceros rhinoceros silvestris | reverse complement strand
CCTATCCCACAGCATGGTAGACAATGTGTGTACATATTCCTCTGGTGCACTTCGGACGAATTTTTTTATCAAGGACTCGGTAGCAAGTACTAGCTCTGGGCTGACATTAACATCCCAGTCACCATACAGAACCTCTTTCATCGCCAGCATTCTGAGGTACTCGATACCTTTACTCAGGACAGTCCATTTGGTGGGACGGCAATCAATGTCATCTCTGAAGGGGTATCTGCCCTTCACAGCTGA
>NW_010388578.1:0-913 GCF_000710305.1 Buceros rhinoceros silvestris | reverse complement strand
CACTGCAAGTCCAAAGGCCAAGTAAGACACCCACTTTGCAACATGTACCATACCAATAATGCATAAAAAGGTAACAGTTACAGACAGAAAATAGGCTATACCAGCTGGTGACTCAGGCACCAGATCCTACAGCATATTTAACATGTATTGTTTGGTAGCTTCAACGAAAATCCTGCTCATTCCCAACTCTGAAGGCAAAAACTGCGTTTGTTCCAGTTTTCAATTAAGAAATATTAAATATGAAATATTAAATACTCGTGCCTCACAAATGGCGGGCACCAATTATGTCACCAGTTTGGTCGAGGTAAAAACCAAGGTCCAGTAACGATAATACCTTCCTCTATTCCAGCAGAAATAGGGGAAGGGAGAAAGGAATTAGTGCGACCTCTAAAACGCTTCTTGGAAAACTGAAACAAACTTTAATAACACTACAAACAAATATATATTAAATACAACGGAAAACAGTGAGATATTGAGGGTATTGGGAAAGCGAGGGTTAAACCGAAAGCAAACACGGACCGCGGCAGTGATCAAAGATGCCAGCGGCCGCGTGGTTCGGCCATGTGAGCAGAACACAGAGACCCGCGCAGTTACGAATTACCCGGCAGCGCGAGACAGAGTAGAATTGGCACAAAGTCCTACCAGTCTCTGGCGCGGAATGAAGCAAAGCAAAAGCAAACAGCTCTCAGGCGCGCGGGCAGTCCAGACCCAGCTCGGCGGGGCTCTGATGTGGGGCTCCGATCTGGCGTGCCAAGGCGGCATGGTGGCTTTTTCCGGCACAAACAGCTCAGTCGGTTTTCTGGCGCGGCTCCTCAGTCGCGATGAGGGGGGTTTCCGCTCGCCCCTTGGCACAGCTGTGGCAAACACAGTGGTGGCGGTGATGGGGCTCGGCAGCAGCAGCTCCGGGGGTCTC
>NW_010388577.1:6159-10365 GCF_000710305.1 Buceros rhinoceros silvestris | reverse complement strand
GCCCATGAAAGAGAGAAGTGAAATAAAATACTCATAAATGTAAAACAAAAATCTCAATTGTGTCAAATAAGTGTGAAGCTGAAAATGGATAGGCATTATGAAGAAATAATAGAAAATAGAATAACAGAAAAAGACAGAATACGCTCTTGTATTCTACAATTCTTCTTCAGTGTTCAGCAAAACCCTCACAGAGTGCACAATTAGCTTATAAAGTGTTAGAGATTATAGATGTGATTCTGACAGCAACTGCTTTCTGGAAGGAAAAAACAGGAGTGGAGATATTGACGAGGAGGTACGTCTCGAGAGCAGTTACTTAAGCCTCACATTTCAAACTACAGACTATTGTTAAGTTTACATCACGAGCTATCTACCCAAATGTTGAAAAGCTCCAGGAATGGACTTTTCACAACTTCTCCAGCCTAAGCTCTTCTACTAGTGCACTACCTTCATACATATAGGGGTTTATGTTGTCCTTTTTGACCTTCCTAAATTACAATTTGTGGCTACTGCCCTTTGTTTTATCATCTGGCACTATCCAGAAAAGTGTATCTTATCATCTTTCTAACTTTCCCACATCTAGTTGTAAGATGCTAATAGATCCTTTTACTCCCAGCACTCTCCCAGAACAAACAAGTCCTTTAACAGCTCCTTTAACTTTTCCTCATAGGCCATATGGTCTAGTTCTAACAGCCTTTGTAACCCACTACTGGACAAATCCAACACTGTTCTGGAAATGGTACACCAAAACCTTAGGTGTTCCAGTTGTGGTCTCATTAGCGCTGATCAGAGGTAAAGAATAATTTCCCCTGACCTGTTGCAGTTTTCTTTATTGAATATAAAAGCATGCTTTTCACTCATTTTTAACCTCATCCCCATCCAGCGTCCCAGCTGTTTTCATCCAAGCTGCTCCCCAATCAGTCAGTTTCTGGGCTGTCCCCCTCTAATCCTCGCTACAAGATTATTCTGCCCCAGCTGCAAAACTTTGATGAAATTCATGAGGTTTCTGTAAGACTGGCAGTAGCATTTTCTGGACCACAGTTCTACTATTTGGCATATAGAATCACAGAATCATTTTCATAGGAAGAGATCTTTAAGATCATCAACTCCAACTGTTAACCCAACACTGCCAGGTCACCACTAAGCCATGTCCCTTCACACCACCTCTATATGTCTTTTAAGTACCTCCAGGGATGGTGACTCCACTACTGCCCTGCACCACCAGTTTCAGCACTTGACAACTCCAATGGGGAAGAAATTTTCCTAATATCCAACCTATATGTCCCCTGTTGCAAATTCTCACCATTTCCTCTCATCCTATTGCTGATTACTTGGGAGAAAAGACTGACCCAAACCTCACTCCAACCTCCTTTCAGGTAGTTTTAGAAAGTGATGAGGTGCCCCTGAGCCTCCTTTTCTCCAGACTAATTAACCCCAGCTCCCTCAGCTGCTCCTCACTGACCCATTCTTTAGATCCTTCACCAGCTTTGCCCAAATTTATTAATAACCGAAAATCTGTTGCAGTGCTTTCTTTTTCATCATCTAGGTTGATTAAAGCGTTAAGCCACTCTGGCCTCAGAGCTACCCTTGGGTTAATTTGCTTGTTAGGGGCCCATTGCTGGGTGTTAAGGCATTAATCTGATCGTGGAGGTCCAACCCGTTTTCATTCTACCTGACAATTTGTTCTTTCAGTACCTATCTCCCCAGCTTCCAAATGAGGGTGTTATGGGAGAGTGATATAGGCATTCTTAATCATGGTATATTGCATCACAACGCAATCGATCGATGTGGTAATGAATGATTTTTTACTTGCAAATCTCTATTTGCTTCATCTGATTATCTTATTGTCCTAATGTGCTTGCAAATGGATTCAAAACAATGTGGTTGGGATCTTTCAAGGACTGCAATTAACTAGACCATAGTTCCCCATACTTCTGCCCTTACTCCTCCTAAAAATGCCATCTTCCGCCATCAAGAACGCTCCTGTATTGCATGCTATTTCACAGGTCATAGTGGCCTTGCTCTGTCAGCACACTCAGGTGAAATCCATCTGGCCCTATGAATCTGAGCACACTTACCTTCTCTACATAGTTTCTAATCTAGTCAATCACCCATGTCAGTGCTGATACAGTTGTTTCTTACCTCAGCCTTCTAAGCTTCTCCCTTGCTACAGTTTATATATATATATGTACACTTACATTATAAAGCCTTCACACTTTTGCTTAAACAGGCCCTTAACTCATTACACTTTTTCTTTTTCTTTTTTCCTTTTTTTCTAGAAAAAGAGCTTTCTACCATTTAACAAGGATTTCCCAATTGCTGCTGAATGATATAAGTCTAAAAATAAGCCTTCAGCGGGAACTGTCATATGTGTCAAACATACTCTTTGTTAACATTGCTGTTATCAGGCCAGAAGAACACTTTACAGTTGTCACAGAGACTGTGAAGCTTTTGTCCCTTTCATTCTGTTAATAGAAGCCAAAAGTTTACAATGAAGAAAATACTGAGCAGACGACTATCTTTGAAATTATAACTGCTTGTCACACAGAAGAAAGCACTATTTAAACAAGATTTTTAGGCATGCACATACAAAAGGAAGGGTATTACTGTTCTCCCACAATGGAAATTCTGTTCCAGCAGTCATGTTTGTATTAACTGAAGTTAGTGTGGAATTGCAAAATCTGTTATTACAGTCTGGATGAAGAGGCACTCTCACAAATATCGCAAAGAGACTATGTAAGAAATTGTTGGTTCTTTGACAGATTGGCATAATAAAAAGATGTAAAGGCCATACCTGGCTGAACCAAGTACCCCATGTCATCTTTTTCCTCCATAATGTTTGGGAGACTGTATTTCTGAGAATAACTGATGGAAAAGAAGTCAGACAATGCATGTCCTATAATACAGATGTCTCTGTTTAGATGCGAGATACAGGCATTAAGGAAGGTGTTCCAAGGTAGCAATAAATACGACACTCTTCAGTTTAAGGGAGATCATTTCTCTGTAATTTAAGTCTCAGATGTCATTGTGGTCGAGTGGAGGAGAAAGGGCAGGGGGAAACAGAGAAAGAGAGAAAGAATTTATGTTCCCCTTTTCCTCTTGTTTTTTTTTTGTTGTTGTTGTTTTGGTTTTGGGTTTTTTTGTTGGGTTTTTTTTTTCCGGTATGCCATTTTCAGAAAAGCAGAACATGTTGTTCGTAAAAAAATTTGAGTATTAGCCATCTGTGGCTACTTTCCAATTCCCAATTCTAAACCTAGAAATTTTTTTAACTTGTTATTATTTTAATTCTCTTATAGAAATCACACTTCCTCAATGAAGGCAAAAATGCTTATTCACATTGTCAGTTTCTTTGGATGTTTCCTCCTCACTCAGTCAAATCCCCCATTCAGGCAAAGAAAAAAAATAAAGGCAGTAATTTATTAATCTGTGGAATTTGGCTGGAGTCAGGGAGCCTGGAAAACCTGCTTCGTGTTTCTAAATCACAGGCTGAGGTAGGTCAACTAGAGTCTGTCAGGTTTGTATAGTCTTTCTGTGTTTATGTTCCTGATACGAGATCTCAAGGATCCTTGTCTAGAGGATCACTGCCCTCTTGTATGTACGGTTTTAGGGTAGATTTGTGATGCATTTCCTACTCAGCCCCTTACAGTTTCATTTGAATTCAGGCCTTAAACTTTCCTGGAATTTTAATGACATCTTTCATTAGCCCTTTATTTTTGCTTCATCTCTCACTTGGCAATAAATGGCATAAATGTCAGTTCCATAGTAAAATGTAGAAATGTGGTGTCAGCACATATTTCTTATGAGTCTCACTGCTTGAGAATTGTGGTTACAATTTATGCCAGTGAAGGCATCAGTCTTTCAAGCGAAGCTTTGCAAATGGCAAACTTCTGTTATATATGATCTTCAACAGCTATCTGATTATGAGGATGATGAGAGATGTGAAGCTGAGTTGACAGTAACACTTGAGTAACTTTTCAGGGACATCATTTATTAAAGATGTAATTGAGCAACTCCCTGATTCTTCATTGGTGCCCAAATTATATTTGATGGAACGTTTACAGGACTATCATGAAGATTACTAGGGATATTTAATTGTCTGGGATGGTTTGGAATCAGTTCAGAGCCTTAAAAAAATAAAATAATTCCTCTTTCTACTATGTACCAGAGCGTGTGCTCATTTTTCTGTGCGTGAAATTGATTGAAGTAGGG
>NW_010388577.1:0-6004 GCF_000710305.1 Buceros rhinoceros silvestris | reverse complement strand
TTTCATTTTGTTTTGTCTTTTTTTTTTTCCCCTTCTCTCCTTTGAAAGAAACTAGATGTACCTTAGAGCTGTAAATAACTGAGTAGTCGTTGTTCGAGATCAAGGACTCTTCATTCTTGTGCAAATTACCTTGAAAGGGAGCCAGGAGATTCGTCAAGGAAGATAAGATCTGCAGCTGGAGTCTAGTGGTCTGGCGCTATGCCTAGAGGAGCAGAGCATGCCCAGTAGGAACAGGGTGAAAAGTTCGCAAACAATGAAGACCCCCAGGGCGCAGTGCACTTGCCTGAGGAGGCAAAGATGGACATTTGCATGCGAAACAGGATAGTCATACATATGTATAGGCATGTGATGCAATCTCATGAATATGTAAACTCTATGATCCTAAAAAGAGGCATTGGCGTCTGATCGGTGTGCACTAATTTTGGAAAGGCACTGGGCCTTGTAGTGCACCCAGCACTGAATAAAAGTATACCAACTTTACAACTCTAAAGTTTGCAGAGTTCTGGTTTTCCATAAGTCAAAACGAAGGGGAACCCTCAGATGAAATCATGTATCTTAATAACCTGAATAGAAAGCAAAAAGCCTTCCTTTGGTTCAGCATTTAATTGTTCTTCAGATTATATAGGTAGTTTTAAAAATTGCAATTTTAAATTTAAGAAAAAAACTGTAAAGGTTTAGAGCATTTTAATGATCACAGAATGCTATAAATTGTAGGTGAGTAACCAGAGGATTGATAGATACACTTGATAAGTTAGATGTGTTCTGCAAAAAGAAAAGAAGTGCCTTTTTTAAACTCTTAGTCTTCAGCTTCTTAACTGAATATGATTTCTGAGCTGAAGAGAATCTTAAAACCCCATAAAGGATACTATAATACAAAAAACAAGTAGTGGCTGAAAAATTGCTACTACGTGCTTAGATACTTTTGCAGCACTGGACTTGTAAAGATATGCAATGATATATGTGTTGCATTTTAGGTTAGACCCTCTCCCTTTATGCTGAAAACATATTGCTAAATAAACACTTTTTCCTGAAGACTGACACAATACCAGTCACAGTGCTACAGGCGACAGGATGAATGAAATGTCCCAAGATAGAACATTTTAGTGTTAGAATGGAGGAATGAAAAATAACTACATCTTTGTCTGGAGTTCAAAGTCACCAGAGGCTCGCGCTAAGGGTAAGGTGCATGTGCCCATAGCGTCTGCAAGCTCACAGCTCTGTGGCTTTGTCTGATTAAGAAACAAGGTACTGTCTTACACCTTTCCTGCTACTTTAGTTTTAATAAAATGACAAAACATTAATTTTATCACCTGCAGCTCTAGGCTGCAATATTTTAAAGGCCTTAGGAGTGTTATGTGCAAAAAATAGAGCAAACTCCTCTGAGGGCTGGGTAACCTCCTATGCTTTCTGAGAATCCTTGCCTCAGGTTAAAGCACAAAAAAACCAAGGAGCCTGATCTTACTAAGCTCAAAACACTAGCCAAAACCCTTAGTTCTAATGATTGTTCCACGTTTTGGTCCCTCGTGGCGTGAAAATGATTCTCCTATACATTGCAGGAATCTGACTGTCACTTGTCCTTTTGCCCTTTCAATAGCCAGCAAATGCGGGTTTGCTCACAGCAGCTGTTTTCTTGACATCATATCCCTGAAAGTTGAAATCTTAAGTTGATAATAGGATATAGCATTTTGCTAACCCTCTTTTCTTAACTGTTGCATTAGATGTGATTAATAAAGATTAATGAGTGCACCCTACTGCTTGCTGTCTTTTATTAGGTAGAGTTAATAGCAATTTCATGCCCTTAGTATTTTGACCTGAAGAGCACACCACAGATAGAAAGACTTCAAGAAAATAGTGATTCCTTCCCACCCTTAAGTAGAAGGGAAAATGTCCTATTAGAGCTGAGTGCCCTGAAATTCTAATCTAAGAAGCGATATCTTGTGCTCCATCTACAAATAATAGTAAGATCACAACCATGCACACACATAATGTCATATGATAAATAAATGTGAAAGAATAGTGCATAGAGAGCTGCAATCTCAGAGTTCTGTTCTCCACTGCTCAAGCAACTTTCTCTGAAGGCACTAAATTTTATATTAGTTACTCCTGGACCAGTATAAAAACCTCATGTAACTTTAAGGTAAACCTTATGTAGTTCACAGAAAAAAAACCCAAAAAACAAAACCAAAACAAAACAAAAAAACAATAAAACTTTTGCACCAAATCCTTTTGCTTTCAGAACTTTGTTAATAATCTTTAGAATCTTGTAGAAGAAGCATTGTTATCGTTTTAGGTTTAGGGTGTTTGGTAATTGCCTAGGATAAGGTGGAGACTCCATGCAAGAGATAGAAAAAGATGACCCACTCTAAATTATGAAGTCATTTGAAGTATAATTGTCTCCTTTGCACTGGGTGGTTGAAAGAACTATTTGACCTGGATCAAATCAAACATTTTTATCAAAACTCACATATCAATATAAAGATTTGTGGGGTTATGTGCTAACATGTTTTATTTCTAAGTTTTGTTTGAATTATAAAACTATCCCATATGAACTGAAGTGGGAACTGAATTGTTCATCATCAGGCTCAAGAATGTTGCTGTGAATATGATTATGTCAATGAATCCATTAAGTTTATGTGTATAGGTATTTGCACATGGCATACATCAGCATATATATGTTACTCTGAAACTAGAACAATCTGGATTTTCTAGCAAATTACTTGCATACAGATCCCAGCAGATAAGCCTGACAGATTTCTTCATTATCTTAAACAAATGGGTGTGTAAAAAAATTAACTACTGTGAAAACTTTGTTAAATCCTATTTTAGAAATCAAGCTTCTTGTTTCATAGCATATTAAAAATCATCATGCTGAGGATGACAAATACTCAGGAAAAATTATACAAACTCTTCCACAGAAAGTTAAATTACATCTCCTTCCAAGCTGGCAATACTGGGTTTGTCAAGCAGCAATTGTTCCACAAAAATCTTGCAAACAATAATATTAATATACTCAACAATTTACAAATTATATCAAGAATAAAGTTAAACCTACTGAAAGAAAGCAACTGTAACCTACATCTTCATTAAATTTAACATGTTCAAATGCTAATACAAATCAATGAACTATACAAACTCTCACTTTAAAGATGGAAGATACTAAACTTGTGATGATAGTTCAAGGTCTGTTTTGAAAATATATTACTAGAATCATCCTAATATTTCATTTGTTCAAACATCTATTTATTTTTTGTTATTATTTTTTTATTATAGCTTTATAATAAAACTGTCACAGTGTGAAATTTGCAATAAAATATATGCAAATAAGAACAGATACTGCAAACTCTCTTTGAAAATTTCAAGGTTTACGTTCACAGAGAAATTAATTCAGTGTAGCCAGTATGAATTTCACTCCCCAGTTTATCATGCCTTATATTTTCTGTGGAGAGAGCAAACCTTTAATCTTTCCCAATTTAATTATCAAGGCACAGAAGAACTTTTAATGGGGAGGTATATGTTACACAAACACTCAAAGTGTGGTTCTTTATATACATTTATAGTGCTGTATTTCAGTCTCTGCAGTCATTCTATTTTGTTGGTATGTTTCTGTAGTCACAATACCATGTGCATATCAATTATTTACAAATTTCATAAAACATCATCTGTGTTTGTGCACTGGCAATTAATTCCATTATAAACAAAGGAACATTTTAAGGATTGGGTTTTCGCTCAGAGAGAACAGGACGCTGAGCATTTTGCAAGAAGCAATTTCAAGGAAGCCTGAAGGCTTTTCCTCACTTTCCCCCTCTACTCCCCCACTTTCAGACACAGCAGGTAGTAGGTTTTGTTTTCCAGACTTTTACCAGCTTCAGTGGATCTTTTATCAGACCCTGAACACCCTGACATACCCAGCAAATCAAAGGGAAAGTCAAAGCAAGTCTTTTCATCACGGAGTGAAGATCTTACAGGTCCTGGGTACTAGACCAAAGTCTCTCTCCTTACCTCATTCGTGGTCAACTTAAGAGAGTAACTGTGAACTCTGCAGCTCAGGTCCAACTAGTGATGAGATATTGTTTAATCTGTTGAATCTGTTTAATCACTTTAATCCATTGAAAAGAGTTCTCTGCTGTTTGCTCCAGGGTCATCAGACCATGGCAGCAGCTGCCAACTGGCTGACAGGGCTCTGGCAAAGGCACAAATGACATGATCTCTACCCTATGGCACTTCAGCACGACCTTGACACGTCCAGGCCCAGGTGCAAAGGCAAGGGCATGGATGTCATAAATAGACTGATACAGCACATCACTCTGACACCCTTCTTCTGCAGCAACATTTTGTTTTCCTATTTAGGATTTTATTTGTTGTTGCTGCTGGGTTGTTTTTCCCCTCATTGTACTGTAAGACACAATATTTGAATTAGAATTTGTCTTTTCTAGGCATTTCTGCAGATAGATATAACTATATCGACATATAATAGATAACAGTTTGTTGAAACCAGAGTTGATAAAGAATTCTTCGTGTCTTGCTGAAAAAAAAAAAAACAACCTGAATCTTTTCACTAAAGCATTCCTTAGCTCAGGGCAGGCAAGAGAGAGAGGGGTTAGTTCTTTCATTCTTTCATAACTTTATTTGAGATCATCTCTTCTTGTTAGACAGAGTGCAGGCAGGCATGGTGTCAATACATAGTTAACAGGGGGAAGACATGGGACGGTTCTCTATCTGTCCAGCTTTGAATATCAGTATAAAAGAGAAAGTTAACTTCCAGTGAAATGTGTTAGACAAGGCAGATTCCTATTCTAGTACGTGACTCTCATCTGATCACTTTTAAAGTCATAGCTTAGACTTTAAGGCTTTCCTTGATTACTTAGACACTCTGTACTCAGAAGTGATGAGTTTGGCAACTGAGTACATAGTAAAAGTTGTGGTGTGGCATAGTGTGACCCATTATTATTTTACTGCTTAGTACTGGAGACATCCTGAGGAATTCACTGCTTCAATAAGATTTAAAAATTTACAACCATCTTCTCTAAAGTTCAGACTGTTGTCAACATACCCATACTTTTACTAGCATTTTACGGCTTTGAGCTCTTATTTTCAATGTACCTAGGCATGGAGCACAATTTTTTGAGTAAATATTAAAATTACAGCATGTAGTGGAAAAATTAAAGATAAAGCACAGAAAATTTAGATGATATTTTCCTCTCTCAAATAAGAAAAGAATTTAAGGATATTTTTTTATTTTAATTTTTTTTAAACCGGACTTGTACAAAGCATATGTAGCCTAGAAGCACAGGTAGAAAGTTAGACCAGGCTGGCAGAAGAAAGAGTCATATTGCTAATGCTGAATATTATGAGAATTATCTGCCAAGGATTGTCATAGATTTTACCAAGCTGTACTTTCCAAAGCCAGAACTGAACATTACCAGAAGATGTGCTGCAGGTCAAACAAAATATTTCAAAAGTCTGTGATGTAGCTTATGTAAGAGGTTGGGCAAGAAATTCCTAATGCTTACTCCCGGCCCTGAAAGTTGTAATTAGAGCTAAATGGCCTTACAAACTGAGATAAAATTATCTCAGTGTGCATCTGGGGTGCACAAGCTTGACAGGGACACAGAGGAAAAGGTATTAAGGATTTTACTGCTGTAAGTAAATGCAATGATGTTTGAGGCATTTTGGGTACTGAAAAAATAGGTGTTGTTCATTGTCCATTTCCCAAATCTTTTTCATTTTCTTGCTTCACCAAAATTTCTCCTGAAGAAGTTGACTAGAAAACAGAGATTGCCTAGCTAATTGGATCCTGAGTGTCTTTCCAAAAAGACTATGAACTGGGATGGGTTAAAACGTATAGGTGCAACAAGGAAAACGTTTGCATAGAATTTACAGAGAATTCAACAGACTTTGAGGCTTTAACAGTATAAATTACAAAAGCTTTGTCACAACAACTCTGCATATACAGTGATCTGGTCTGATTACTTGTTCATTTCTTGAGAGGAGCTGCTCGGAGAGG
>NW_010388576.1:0-917 GCF_000710305.1 Buceros rhinoceros silvestris | reverse complement strand
CAAGGAAGTTTCAGCTCAAACCGGGACACTGGGAGAGGACAAGGAAGTTTCAGCTCAAACCGGGACACTGGGAGAGGACATCCACAGCTTCTCTAGGCAACCTGTTCCAGTGCCTCACCACCCTCAGAGTAAAGACTTGTTTTCTTACATGTCATCAAAACGTTCCCTCTTTCAGTTTGCAACCATTGCCCCTTATCCTATCACTACACTCCCTAATAAACAGTTCCTCCCCATCTACCCTGTAGGCACCCTTGAAATACTGGAATGTCCCTATAAGGTCTGCTGGGAGCCTTCTCTTCTCCAGGCTGAAAAACCTCCAACTATCTCAGACTATTCCTAGCAGACGTGCTCCAGCGCCTTAAATACTCAGTCTCTACTGAGGTGAGCAGCCCTGATTCTTGATGTGTGAGGTGTTGTGGGCTTTTTCTGGTTTGGCTCTTTGGGTTGGTTTTCTGTGTTTTTCCTGTTTGTTTTTTAATGAGTGGAGTTTTTTCTACTCAAACCTTTGAAGTTTTGTACTATTTTTAACTATTTGTTTGCTTCAGCCTTTGTTTGTTGGTATCAGTTGCTTAATTTTTGAATAAGACTCTAAAGTATGACAGGAGTAAGGGAAACATTAGGTTTGTAAAAATGCATGAAAAAGCTAGAACATCTAATTCTGCCTCAGTATTCCGGTTGAAGACACATAGGTGACAGCTAGAAACTCAAAGTTACTATTGTAGGGGGTTCAGGAATCTTCTGGCACATTTTCTTCCTCCCAACTTCCTGTCTTACTCTGAAAAAGATAAATAGGGTGCACGGTGGGTGACGAAAGGAAAATACAAATCAAAGTTTTTGATGGGTTTGCATGTTCAATGGAAAACAAGCTTCCCTTTTCAAAAAAAGCACCAGAAGACAGAAAGGTTAACTACAGTTGT
>NW_010388575.1:0-1807 GCF_000710305.1 Buceros rhinoceros silvestris | reverse complement strand
TGCCTCTAATGGCTTGCTTGTACATGAGGCTTGCATATCCTAACTAAATATTCAGTGATTTTTCCTTATTCTAATATCCTTAATTAGATTTATGAACTCTTTACTATGTTTTATGTTGATGAGGGACTGAAAATAAAATCCCGAAATGCTCACTCTAATAAAATATCACGGCTAACCAACTTGTGCTTTTGCATGTGTTATTTCAGTGAATAATGAGCTTTAAATAATGTTCTGAATATGTTACCAAGGATGGGCTAAAGAAATACAGACTGGTGATCTATTATGATACATTAAGAAATACACTGGTACATATAGTTTGCTGTCCATAACGAGTAATGGATCATGCCATAAGCACAAGTTAAAGGATAAGGTGCTTGAGGCTTTTTTGGAAAGTCTTGTATGTAACTACCCATTCCATAAAGG
The DNA here is from genome assembly GCF_000710305.1 of Buceros rhinoceros silvestris. Lineage (NCBI taxonomy): Eukaryota > Metazoa > Chordata > Aves > Bucerotiformes > Bucerotidae > Buceros > Buceros rhinoceros. The sequence continues at coordinate 1,384 of NW_010388575.1, read as the reverse complement.
GGAAATTAATATCTTACCATTTCTATTTAATTTTGGCTCTTTTTTTTTTTTAGTTCTTTGAATCTGAAGTAAATTATTGAGTGAGGTATAAAAACTGGTTGTAATATAAGATAGCTTTGCCTTAGATTTTCACATGTAGAACTAATTAGCTTCTCTTCGTAGATTAGATAGTGAAAATGTTTAAGCAACATAAAGCTGTCAGAAAGTAACACTTTAATCAAATTGACATAAAACTTGCCAAAAATCTGGTATCTAGTAATAATTGTAAGAAATCTCACTATACTTACACCTTTGCCTAGGAGTGCTGAGAACTAACGGAGCGTACTACATCAGCCAGAGCATGGCACAGCAGTTTGCAAGGCAGTTTGCACAGAAGTGCATGTGGGAAGGGTGCTGCCAGCTCAAGAAGTGAGTTCACTTGGTGGTCATCACCTTCTCAGAATGACCTTAGCTATAGTCTCCACCCAGCACAAAGCCATGTTCTCTATGCTCACCAGAAGAGGGGTAGTGACCCAGACTGAGCTCCCATGAAAGCATGCAGCCATGCAGGTCTCAGGCTGCAGGGAGTGCCAGAGCCTTTCACTGGTACTGGGTGGCAGCAGTGAGAACAGCTGTGTGTGGTTCACCAGGTGGATGATGTGCTCAGCCTGGTGGCAGGAAGGAGAAAGGTTAAGAAGCATCATGAAGGCTGAGATGCAGACTGATGAAGCCATGCTCTGCCCTCCCTGAGACAGAAACAGTAGTACCCACCAAAAAATACCCAACTTCAAGGAGACTTTGTATCCTCTCCCCACCAGGCTGAAAGAAGAAGCTTAAATGAAAGGAGCGAGTGGTGGCAGATCTCTCTCCTTGTTCATCCTCCCAGGTGCCTCCATACAACAGGCTCTAGATATGGAAGGCCAGTCAGTGGAGGATGTGGATGACAGTTCATCTACACCAGAGGTGTCTCGAAGGCTGGAGAGGCTTACCTCCAGCATGATGACCACCTCCACAAGGAAGAAGAGATGGGATTTAGTTGTAGGTGACTCCCCTCTGAGGTGAATAGAGGGCCCAATATGGTGGGCAGAGCCATCTCATAGGGAAGCCTGCTGGTGCCCAGGTCAAGGACATCACTAGGAAACTTACAAGCTTGGTACAGCCTTTGGACTATTGCCCATTACTTAACTTACATGTAAGTAGAGAGGAAGCTGCAACCTATAGTTCAAGAGTGGTCAAAAGAGATTTCAGGGCCTTGGGATGATTTGTGAAGAAATCTGGGACACGTTAATTTTTCCTTTCTCCTTCCAGCAGTGGGCAGCGACATTGGAAGAAACAGATGGATCCAGCCTGTTAATATTGGCTCTGTGGCTGGCATCACCACCACAGTTTTGGGTTTTTCAACAAT
>NW_010388574.1:561-797 GCF_000710305.1 Buceros rhinoceros silvestris | reverse complement strand
TAGTATATATATATAATAATGATAACAAAGACCTGTGCTACTGTTCTCAGGGTCTTCTCTTTGATTGGAAAAATAAGAACAGACTCTAAAATCTTTGCAGCATGTCTAGACTCAGCCCTGCGGCGTTTAGTGGAGGAACACCAGCGTGTGGCTATCGAGCGAGAGCTCCTCACCCAGCGTCTGCGTGGGGAGGCAGGCGAGCAGACCTCGGAAACAGCCAAAAGCCAGCTTGAATG
>NW_010388574.1:0-269 GCF_000710305.1 Buceros rhinoceros silvestris | reverse complement strand
CGGTTTTGCCCCCCAAGGCAGCTGCGGTGGGTTTAGGGGTTATTCTCAGTTTAGAGCCGTGGCTTTCCGCGTCCGGCTAAGGCGATTTGGGGATTACAGCCCTCAGCTCGCTGCTTAGCGCGGGCTCAGCCGGGACATTGCTTTTTTTTCTCTCCCACTTCCTCATAACTTCTGCTGTGAATAAAAAGTGAGGGGAAAATTCCCAGTAGCCGTCTCCTTTTTTCTGGCAAACACCAAGGAACAGACGTCTCCTGACACGGCTCCGCTGT
>NW_010388573.1:2384-2754 GCF_000710305.1 Buceros rhinoceros silvestris | reverse complement strand
TGGGTTTGTCCAGCGGCACCTGTGGCTGCGGAATTAAAGCTTCCACGAACCTCCTGGCTCCCAAGAGGCCAAGTGCCACAGCAGAGAAACGCCTTGCTCCTGGCTCTCCTCAGTTTGGTGGATGTTTCTTTCTCACAGTTTGGTGGATGATCTGAACCGTCCCAGTACAGGTTTTGCATGAGTTTCCAGCAGGGATGAGATTCGTGAGCTCAAATTCACAGCTACATCTTCTGCCTAGCCAAATTAAAGCTTAATTGAAACAGTAGCATTTACTGTAACAGCATTTAATGGACAGGTAGAGCGAATGATACCCTCCCTGTCCCATCAAGAAGGAAAAAAACCCCAAGCAAACACCCCACCCCCACCCCAC
>NW_010388573.1:0-2171 GCF_000710305.1 Buceros rhinoceros silvestris | reverse complement strand
CTCTTTCCCAAAACTTTTTACAACAAAACCCCTATTCTGGACGCTGTCGGTTTAATTAAGATGTAGCTCTTGGTAGCTCTGCTACCAGACCAGTGACACCGCTCGGTGCTGCGGGTGGCTGTCAGGTGCGGCTTTCTGCATAGGTGATGTTTCTTACCAGCAGCATAGCTTAAAAATGAAATGCTTAAGCCCCAGATCATTTCCAAATGAGGCACATTGGTGTTAATGAAGTGACTCGGCAGATCCTCATCCTCCGTACTTGTGAGGGACAAAAAAAGGGGGTTTTAAAGCAGCAGAAACAGATCCGTATTTAACTCAATTTTGAAAAATGTGGAGTTTGGGGAGAGGTATCTCCCAGTGTAGCCACTGACTTACCTGACTTCAGAGAGCAGCTGGCCAAACCCTTCAGCGTTAGGCCAGAGGAGCTGCAGGAAACTCCTGACGATGAGCCTAAAATTCCTCGTTCCTGTGGACAGCCGGTGGGCTCCTTCCCGTGCCCAGGCGCGCGCTGGTGCTGTACCGCATCTCGTCACAGACACCTCGGGATAACATTTAAAGGGGGGCGGGGCAGTGAAGGCTGAAGGAAAATCCTGAGCACGACAAGCAGCATGCAGGGACCTCTTTATGGGCTGGGCTGCAGAGCTTTCCTCTGCGTTCACCAGTAGGAGTGTTTTTAGTTAGAGGGGCTGTGTAAGATCGACAGGGATGGGAAGGATTAGCTTAAACGCTTGTATTTTTCACACACTAAGAAAAAAACTATTGAGAGTGGGTTACAAAGCTTTTTAGATGTTGCAACTAATGAATTTCCAGCCCTAGCACACATCTAGTGATTTAATCTGAGAAGAAAATATTCTGCTGTACTTGTGGAGAGCTGAGTTTTGTTTTGCATGAGACCTGGAGCCATCTCCGACTCTGAGCCGCACATCGCCTTATTCTCATCATCTTACTCTTTTCTGGAAGCTGAACAAACCCACCCCACAGAGCACCGAGCCCAGCGAGTTGAGGTTTTTGTTGTGTCGGTCCTCTCCTTGCTGCTTCCCGGGCTGGCTTCAGCCTTTCCGCTCCTCTGCTGGATTTGGTGGGAGCAGCGCTCCTCAGCCAGGACTGGGGACACATTTACCTGCGTTGGAGGTTTGGCTGCACAGGGAAAGCTCCACTGGGGCAATTCCACTTGCTTCACCCAGGATGTGCTTCTGCTCATGAAAACCCAGCAGCGTTGTGCTTTGTTCCTTAGCTGACTCTGGGGCACTACTACACTGATGTAGCCGCAGCTTCAAATCACAGCACTTATTTTAGGGCCAAAAGTGAGCTTCTCACTATTTTAAGTATCATGGACGTGTTCTAAGCTCTTTTGTACTGTCACAGCTTCCCCCCTGGCCTGACGGCCTTTTGCTACGGACTAAGGGAGAGCAGGGCACAGGGTGGGGGTCTACCCCCAGCGGGCTGCACCCCCACTCTGCTCCCTTCCGAAGGGTGATGCTGGAGGGAGATCTGCTGCACACAAACATCTATTGTTGCTGAACTGCTACCACAAGAGCCTCGTTAAACTATAAACCTAAACTTTGTCCTCCCGCTGTACAGGTCAAAGTACCTACTAAGTATCTGAGGTATGCACCAAAAGCGCAATTAAACACCTCCTATGACCAGCCACTTGATCTCCAAATGTTCCCTCACCTTTTTATGTAGCTTTTTATTGTGCTTTAACTTTCTTATATTTGTAGAGTGACACCGTGAAAGCCGAGCGCCTCACCCAACCACTCTTTAGTCATAGTGCTGCGGTCTTCATTGATACCGGAGATTAAAAGATCAAAAGGCACCAAGACGCCTCATGCAAGTGTATATAAAAATAGACTAAATCACACACTGACTCCGTGAAAAAAAAAAGCAGCTGTCCATTAATTATCACCTCTATAAACAGGTAAATGTGGATGGTTTCTGTGACTAAAGTGCCCCAAATTAACTTCTGAAGGAGGTATACATCTGAAAGTTCATTTTTATTTTGAAATAGATGTTTCCTCTACAAAAATACAGCCAAACAGTATTTTAAATAAATACAATCTGATAAAAAGATTCTGAATTTCTTGATTCATAACTCTACTGACAGAATTGAGCACATTTAGTAAGAAGGAAGGTAACAGATAGTAATAGTTGATGGAAAGAGTATATATATA
>NW_010388572.1:64683-67414 GCF_000710305.1 Buceros rhinoceros silvestris | reverse complement strand
AGGCCCGGACGGTGCTGGCTGACCCCCCCGGCAGCCGCACGCAGGCGCTCAGCGTCTCCGCTCAGCTGTTGGCAGCCGAAAGCCAGAGAAACCCCGAGTGATTGATTCTTACCCAAACAGGCGCGCACACACGGTATTGTTTGTTCTGCCTGCCTTTGGGTTCGATTCACTCCAAGGGTGTTATGACACTCTCCCTCATCAAATAACCGTGGAATCGCAGCTGGGGAGGGAGCAAGGAGTGCTGTCGGGGAAGGGGAGAAGTGTGGGCATCATAAAGTGCTTGTGTTTATTTTAGGAGGTATGTGCAACAAAATAAACGTGTTGAAGTAACGGAAAAGAAAACATCAAAAAAACCTCCTATGCTGCTAAGTGAGACGATTTGAGTGGTGGTTGCTGTGGAAGGTCAGAGTAGACCATTACAGAATTTCTTTGGCTGCAACACGTATGTGACACTCGGTTGACCTTGCTGTGCTTTTGGCAGGTGGTTCCCTATTACTGTGTGGCACGGAGTTATTAAAAAATCCATTACCGGTTGTGTTTGTGCTTGCCAGAAGCCCACCTTCCCCAAATTTCTGTTACACAGTTATTCTTGACTATTGTTATCCTCCTTACTACTCGTGATTTTGGCTTATTGGGAAGATATTATTTAACGCTTCTCAGTCGATGCAGCGAATATATAGTTTTTTTCTGGATTTGTGAGGGTGAGAAAAGAGAATTAACCTGTACAAGGCAGGGGAATTCTGCTGTACCCAGTATAGCTTTCATTGTTTTACTTGTGAAAGTTTTGTTTGACCCAAGTGTGATTGTGTTTAGTTCCTGACAATTTTTTTTTTTAAATGCTAGTTCTAAACATAACCACCCCGTCTCTAAGAAGCCACCATTGTTTATTGTTTTCCTTTTAATAAACTTATTTTTTTCCTGTATTCTAGATGGCTAGAAAGAGAATAAAATCATCCTCCTCCCCCCCTTTAGTGAATGGAAAACCTCTATAACAAATTTCTTACTGTGGGTGCTATTTGGGAGTGTAATTTTCCCGTGGAATCCTCGTCCAGTGATCTAGTGAGGGTCTGGTTGGATTTTAATGCTCTGAAATGAGTAAATTTTGATTTGGGTTATAGTAAATCTCTGCTTACAGGAAAAATCATTTTGTAGGGCAGTATTTATTACTTCACTATGAGTTCGTGTGAGAGAGATCAAATACATGTTGTATTTCATGCCGCAGAATTCACTGCAATATTGCAGAGTGTTATCAGACCAAAGTTAATCAGCTAACTCTCAGCGCGCTGCCAGCACAGCCCACATTCGCTCCGCTTGCACTGGCCGATACCGAATGCAGCATTTAGGGGGGTTTAAAGGTGTTTTTTGGGGCTTTTTTTTTCCCTTTTGTTTTTTTCACTTAGAGGTACAAGTCACTAAAATAGGGAGGGGAGGGAAATGCCTGCCTGTACCATGGCTTTGGCTTTTTAATAGCTGTCGGCTGTGTGATGGACTGCCAGGGAAATTTCGAAGCTGCCATTCCCGGGTCTGGATCGAGACGTCAGCTCTATGTAGGCAGAGCTCTGTGCTCGTGATTTAAGTGGGACTGCCGATGTCTTCAGGGATCTGTCCAGACGGGCACCAGTCTGCTATCAGAGAAAAGTCTACATTGCATACAAGCGTTTCCCTCATCTTTTTACTTTAATGTCATCTTTCTCCAAGAAAAATGCTGAATCTTTTCCAGTAATTGAGAAAGTGGATTTGAAATAAAAAATTCTTATTCCTCTGGAGACTTTCTTCACTGATAAATGGACTATTATGCTCTTCAGCCAAAGAAGATATTAATATCTTCCAAAAATTGAAAGAACATATTAATAACTGATCCTGTGTCTTAAATAAATTCCTTGTTAAGTTGGATGAAACATATTTTTAAGAAAAGGAAATGACAACAAGGTCCCATTTGATACACATCACTGGGTAAATCAGTGTGTAAATTTATGCTTATGTTTAAATGTTTGTAGGATGAAAAATGAATTGCTTTATGCCCACTGCTAAAACTCTGTGGAGCCTTTGACTTTCTCAAAGCCTAGAAGCTAACTAGAAATTTTGATATAGCCTTTTCTAAAGAACCTTTCTAGTCATCAGGATCAAACTGATCGTGAGAGAGAGAAGCAACCACCCAGCCCATGAGATCTGACTCAGAGCAGAGACTCGCACCTTCGGCTTCCGTGACTCTTTATCATGGAGTTGTTCTGGGTTGTCTCAGGCATTTTAGTAGTGTGTAAAAAGGTTCAAAATACTGAAGTTTGTATCTGGAGAAAAGAAAACTTGAAAATACCAGCAGGATGGGTAGATCACCTCTGTCCCAATTCTACTTCATTTTGCACTGCTTATTTAGTGAGCGGATGCTTTTGATCATAGTATAAACTTCTACACACGTCATTTGCTTGGTGTCGTGTTGCTTTGCGGAGGGAGCCCTGTGCTGCCATCCCAATTTTACAGAGGGGAAACAGAATTCCATTATGAAAGTTTTAAAGTAAGCCATTGAGCTTCTAATCCCTTCAGACACTGTGCTGCGAGCTGCAGCGGTTCGGGAGCTGATGCACATCCTGGACATCTGTGCCGCAGGGGCAGGGCCGAGGGCTGCAGGGCAGTAACCCTGTCAGCTCCGTGCTCATCCGTCAGAGCTGCGAGGGCACCCGGTCAGCAGAACTGTCCCAGCTGCTGCTGGTCTGGCTGCGGCTCCCAGTCTGCC
>NW_010388572.1:58898-64646 GCF_000710305.1 Buceros rhinoceros silvestris | reverse complement strand
CAGCAGAACTGTCCCAGCTCCGGCTGGTCGGGCGGCGGCTCCCAGTCTGCCCTCAGCTGCTGGCCGCACTCCCTGCCAGACATGGCTGCCCTTTGCATCCGACAATTTAACTGCTCATCTTATCTCTGCCCTCAGAGGCTGTAACGTTACGAGAAACCGAGTCTTTTTAACTGAGTCGTTTGTTTATATGTGGATAATTTGATAGACCCAGTAGAAGCAGCAGCTAATGGGGCAGTGTGCTGGATGGAGAGGTATTGGAGAGCAGTGGGTGTTAACCCCTGGTCAGGTTCAGCGGCACTTGGGTCAGTGGATCTTACTGGTAAATTAACAGAGGTCACAAGAGAAGTCACTGGCAGAGCCAGGAACTCCTGTGTGCTAAGGTAGTATCTTAGCTGTGTCACGGTCTGTCGCTATGGCCCTGTTTGTAGAGTCCTGAACTATTCCTTTCTCACATTGTAACATCTGTTGAAAATTGATCTGTATTAAAGTATATTTAAACAAACAAAACACCCCCAGACCAACAGGTTGAAAACGGGACAGATTTTCAACTCTTTGAACCCCAAATTAGTAAAAATAGATGTAACTTCTAGGAAAATCAAATGTAGATTAAACTACTGGCATGAAAAATGGGTGAAATAATTTTAAAAGTATGGCCAAGCTTCTTCAGCTTCTTCCTCCTTGATTTGTAGGAAACCAGAAATTCTGCTGACCGTAAGCGGTTTGTGAAGCTCACCAGGTTTGTTCTTTATCCAAGCCAGGCAAAATGCAAGTGGGCAAAACTAGCCAAATAATAAAAATAATTCATTATTGTGGGGGGTCTCTCTGATCTTAACATTCATTTGTATTTTGTAATCCAAGGTGCTTAAAACTATGGGGAAGTATTGCAGTTTGAGCCCGTTTCAGAAACCGAGACTACTGGATGGAGAACTTCGGAAGCTGAGATGTGTCTGCTGTGCTTCTGACATACGTTAGTAAAGTTTTGTCTGGTTTGTACTGATGCTGAAGCCCAGGAGAAGATTCCTGTGGATTTCCCTGCTGTGTTCATTCAGCTTTTGGTTTGTTTGTTTATTTGATTTTTTAAAATAATAGTTACCACACTGCTCTCTGGGGGAGTAGAGAGAAGAAGAGAATAAAATTCCAAATGGTGCAAGTTTAGGGACAGAAGTGAGGAAATTTATGTTGAGCTGGTGGAGTCACACCGTTTTGGGTAATCTTGACCTAATTAGTCTAATGGAACATAGTCCAGCACTAAGCATCTGTGCTCAGATTTTTCAAAAAGCAAAGATTAAATTTAAAGAGATTAGACAACTTTTTTTTTTCCCCCTCTGCAAGATATTAGCTGTTCAAAAATGACAAAAATGTTCTTAAGCCTCTCTGAAGGAAGGGTGACCAAACAGACTGCCTTTTGTTTAGCGATGGAGCTTGCTTGCAAGCCACGGAGAGGTGGTGTCCGGTCACTGTGTGCGGGACCCAGAAACATGACTTATTTATCGCCAGTAAAGCGAATCAGGCTGGGGAATTAGCGGGGGGATTAAAAGTCGAAGTTGCTAGTGCAGCAGTGAAAACACTGGCCACCCACAAGGTCCATCAGAGAGACAAGTTTGTAAAAGCTTTCTGTATATGCAAGGCAAAAATTGGGGCACTAATCTTCCCAGGGCTGGGGTAAATGACTCTAGGATTTGGTGTATTGATAGGGACCCGGTGTTCAGGTGTGGAGAACAGATGCCACTGACTTTAAATGGGTTTTAGGCTTCTGCACGTTCACGTGACCTCTGACAATGAAGACCCTGAGCTAGTTCTGAGACCTTCATGATGTTCCCGTGCAGATGGTGAATGTTTTGGGCAGCTCTATCAGGAGGGAAGTTGAGGTGCTGATGCTGCGTGAGGTCCGGGCTGGCTATTCCCTAGAGCAGAATCAGGTCTTGTTCAGTTGTGAATTTTTTAATATTTCCTTTGAGGGGATAAAAGCTACTCATGAATATGCAGCACTGTGGGAATTTTGAACGGTGATTGTCGTTCTTTAGTCCACGTACAGGGCATTGTCCAGAACCGTTTCCTCCTGCCCTCGGCTGGCGGTCTGTGCAAAATGAGTTTGTGGCTTTAAACAAGTTCTTGATAAACATAACTGTACCTTATAGACCCATCCTCTTGATGTGCAGTGACCAGCTTCCGTACTTCTGTGACTGCGCTGGCACGAAGGATAAATTGTATGATCATTTTATCTTGCTTTTCATTTTCCGCCTTTTTTTTCAACAAGGCTGTTGCCAGCGTTTGTCGTCATAGTGTCGTGGACTTTCAGTCTGCTCAGTCCTTAATCAGGGTCAGTTCAGCCGGTTGTGTATATGCCCATGTACATCTTACATCTAGTGGTAAACGCATGATTTCTGAGGAACTATAGGTGCCTGTAGTTAAAAAGGACTTCTTCAAAATGATGGTGTAAGATTGGGCGTGGAGGTATTTGGTCATAAACTGACCAAGGGCGAGCTGGGTCCTGTGGGCCAAGAATGAACCTGACTGAAAGCAGCTGGATGGATTTTACCACTTTAAATTGGTAGCAACAATCAGATTTTCTAACGTGGTTCCTGAACAAATTCTTACATTGCGCATCTGTGTTAAGACGTTAGAGCTTCAAATAATCTCAGCCAATGCCAATATGGATTTTTTTTTTTAAGTATGGCATTTTTTGTAAATTGATCTTGCGTTTTTTATTGTTGCCATTAAACAGCGTTGCTGAGAATCACTGGTAATTAGAGGGGTCATGTTGCCTGATGAGAAACAGGTATTTCCACCATCTACAAAGCCCTCAAAGAGGTGAAGCACACAACTGCAGCACAGCTATTTTGCTGTCAAACTTCAGCAGAAACATTAAGATGGAAAACAGCTACCTAAATCTTCCTTTTACCTGTTGGTTAAAAATAAGCTCCTCAGGAGCTCTGTCGTGTTCTCTGCTGGTCCCGGGGCGAGCAACCGCACTGTCCATACCCCAGCACAAAGGCTTAGCTACATGACATTTGAGTCTCAGTTTGCACTTCTCAGATTTTTTTGTAATTTAAATGGACAGATGGCAGGTGGGGGTTCTGTATAACTGGAGCAGAATTGTTCCAGAGAGTTCTACGTGGAGTGGCATTAGCAGTAAAGTCGTGCTCAACTGAAAATGCCGTGGAAATTTCTTTCTGTAAATTGTGTAAGTCAAAACAGGTTTCCAAGTAGCTGTAAGCCTGAGAATTGTAGGTTCACAGAGGAACCAACTCCACTTTCCATGGGAGACAGGTGAAATAATAAGATGCTGGGAGTGCTTGCAGACAAAGCAGTTAGTGTTGGTTGTGAAGGTATTTTAGTCCCACTTTTTCCAAGGCACGTGGAAGAGTACAGCAAACCGAAATGGTTGTATCTGCCTTTTTGGTAGTTTATGAGTGACCTCGGTTATCTCCTGCCAGCCCGTTCCAGAGGTGGCTGGCTGTGGGCTGGGTGAGCTTGGGGCATTATGAACAGTTGTAAAGAGCTCGGGAGGTGCTACGGAGTTCCATGAGGTTCTACTTAAAGTACCTAAATGAAACTTTGATGCTGTTTTTCAAACTGATGTGTACTTCAGGAGAACGCCAATCCTCACAAGCTGCGTGACTCTGCGGGTAAGATCTTGAGACAGGCTCTGTTGGGTAGTTAATGAGAGGTATGTTATATTTCAGGGTAACTGAATGCTGCCAGCCTCCGTGCAGTTACTCGATGCACTGTAAAGTTCTGTCCTTGGTGGATGATCTGGGATAGTCATATGCCCACAGCCATACCCTGAGCATAAATCCAGCCATGCAGGAGGCGGAAGGTGAAGCAGACCTGGCTACAAACTCAGTTCTTGCTGCTCATTCCTTTCAATCTCTGCTTTGACTTTCCTGATTTGAAACTTCAAATATTTAGAGAGATTAAAATTCTAAGTCATTGCATACAATAGCAGATGTCAGGTGTACTTTATACCCATCCCTCTAATTGTCTCCTCACAAAACGAGCGCCTGCTCTCTGCTGTACTGATTCTGACAGTCTGGGCTGTGATGTCTGTCACCATCTCCCAAAAAGATACAGGGGAGTGGCTTGGGGACGCTCGGGGTGCTACGAGGCTGTGCTCTTCAGAGAAAGGAGAGCTGGTTTGCCTGGCAGAAACTCACTGCCAATTTTTGCTTGGTCTGTAGTGTTGATTTGACAGAGTACCCCCTTTCTTTACATTTACTCACTAATCTTGACATTTCATAGGTTTTGGAGAGGTTTGAATAGCTTTTCTGCACAGCCTTGCACTTCCAGAAGCAAACCCAGAGTGTCTCAGTTAGTTCAAAGTGTATTGTTATTTGTTAAAAATCTGGTGGAAACCCCTCTTCTCTTGACTTAGCAGATTTAGTTGGACTTGGAAGGATTTTGGTTATCCCAGATTGTTTCAAGGCTCAGTCCTCTAAGGTGGAAAGGTTGCGAAGGTCTGAGCACTGTACCCGCAGTCCCACGAGTAAAGCCTCCCCGTGCACCCGTGCCTCCTGTGCTTCTTAGGTACACCTTGCCAAAGAGTAAGGAATGGCCACAGTGTCTTCATGAAATCCCGATTCTATCGGGGTTTTTTTTTGTTAACAAACCCTTTGACTTCGAAACCTCAGCTGAAATACTTCTTGACCTTTACAAGCGAATCGGCGAGACACTAACCATGTGAGGTGGGTCATATGGAACAGATTTAGATACAAACTCATATCATCCTACCAGAGGAATGCAAAGTCTCTCCCGATCCCTTCCACAAAGCTGCATCATGTGTGTGAGATAAATCCAAGGGACACAAGGGGCTGCCAGACAGCGCAAAGGACAATAACTTTGCTATCTCAAACAAAACAGACAGGGCTGCTTTGAGATTTCACTCTTAAAGGTGTAGTGACCTTCTCCCTTGACCGTTGTGAATTACTGAGTGAGGGTGTTGGGGAGTAGAATGAAGAGGGATTTATAGCCATTTCACATCTGCGGTGGTGTGGCGAAATGTGTAAGGGACCGCATGAGCATGAAGGTGCCTTTGGAAAGCTGCAGAAGATTTTAAGAAGTCACAAGCACCAAAGAATTCAACTTTTTTCTGAACCCCAGAACATCCTGAGAGAAGGTTCCATCAGTTCTTGTTTTACACTCACTGAGTCGTTCCTTCCTGCAACAAATCTGCAGGGGTGACAAGGGCTTTCCTGAGCACTCCTCTGTGTGTTTTCTCCGCCCCCATCATGGCTTGTCGAAATGCTAAAAGACATCCTGTTTGGGTGCTGCTGCAGGAGAGGTGACCTGAAACGTGTGCTGTGCTCAGAAAGGCAGCTCGCGAGCCCGAGTGTAAACCAAAGAAAACTGCTTGGGTGTGAAGTACATGGAGCAGAGGAAACAAGCAGTGGTGGAAGCTGTGGAGATTGAGAAGTATCACCCAGGTCAGTGTTCAGGTGTGTGGCCAGTGAGGTGGACCCTCTGAACGGCCATCAGAACAAACACTGCTCTCGTTTGAGAGCCTGCCTGACTCTTCCATACAATAACCCACTCAGGTACTTGCCTATGGGATGGGGCGTCTCACTGCCCTGTTTGTTTTGATGGTGCTGAATAAAGGTTCTCTGGCTTTCAGAAAATGTTTTCAGAAGGTGCCATTATACTATTTCCTTGCAACAAAGTTGGTTAATGGGAAGAGCATCTTTAAACCCTGAGGGAGTAGTTCAGCTGTTGGGGCTTTTTCTCGGTGTTTCTTTTTCTTCAGGAGGAAGT
>NW_010388572.1:42876-58760 GCF_000710305.1 Buceros rhinoceros silvestris | reverse complement strand
GCAGGAAAGGTTGACAGTATGCAGACCCTGGTGATTAAGACATTTTCCCCAGTGAGAAGAGGAAATGACGTCCTCCCTTGGGAATGGGAGGAGGAGTTTCACAACAGGAGGCCATTATGGTCATCTTCTGCTGCTCATTTTGATGGAACCCACACATCCAGCTGGCAGAGATCGTGCTTGCACTTTTGACAGAGACAAAGCTTACGGCAAACCCCATCTTTAGCATTTTGTTTGATGAACTCTAAGTGAATACCTAGGTAAGTGCTTCCCTGCTCAGGATCATGGGCCTTTACGAATCCTCACCTAGCTTTGCCGTCGATTTCTAAAGGGAGAGGAGGTGCCCAGTACCAGTACTGTGACTAAAAGCTGGGCGTTGTGATCCCCAAATTCCATTTAGGCACTGAGTAATAGCTTAAGTTTTCTGCAGATCTGGTGATGCAGCGGGTGCTGAGTTCCTTTAGCTGTCACTGGGTTAACATAGGAACTACTTAGGCACAGTGCTTCAGTGGTCAGGTTCCTGGTGGGACTTCTGAACCCTGGGTGACCTGCTTTTTTTGTTGGTGAAAGGTAGGAAAATGTGAGCATCCGGCCTGCTGAGACAAACCTTTGCAATTTTAGTTAGAGAGGTGTCAGACTCTTGACCAACATCATTCTTCATTCCCTCATTTCAGAGCTTTTTCTTTCAAAGTGCTTTTGCCTTAGGACTCTACAACTCTGACCTCTAGCACCAATATTATACCTTTAATTATGTCTGCTAGACAAATATGTCACCTTCAACTTACTTTAGTCGAGGCACGCCATGAATCTCCCTCGGCCCGTGTACTGTAAGGGTCTGGGGCTTGACAATGCTATTAGCAGGGAAGCATTTTAAGCTGTTCGTTGTATAATCATCCCTGTAAGGTGGTGTTTTTCTCTAAATTAATCAGCAGGGCTTGTATTTAATCAACAATGATCCATGTATGTTTTTTCCTGAGATTACAGCCCCCTGTCTCGGTGTTTCATGGTAAGCTGGATTCTGCAGTTTATCTGATTTGTGGGATTTTAATAAGTTTGGCCTGCACATGAGTAAACGTACGCTTGACCTTGAACATAATAGTGGAAGAGGAGCTATAACCCCTGTTGGTGTTGCTGACAAAGCAAACGGTTTAAACGTGGAAATTAACATTTTGTTTTCTTTCAGTATTTGTCCTTTTTTAGTTAACCTATGGCAGAAGAAAAATACAGCTCGGGCTACATCTGCGCCAATCCTCAGATTATTAATATTCCTATTAAAGAGCAATGAGGATAAAGAGCAAATGGGGAAGAATAGGAATTTTGTTTGCTTGCTGGCACTACAGCGTAAAACGTTATTAAGATGATTTGTTAAATAATAGAAAGGGTTTTTCATTTCCTAATTTTCCAGGCACAGCTAAAGCTATCTCCCGGCAACCTGCTTCTCATTCCTTAATATTTAGACTTATGGACCAATTTGAGAGTATTTTCTTTTCCTCTATGATTAATGCTTCTATGAAACAATGTCATCGCAAGCCATCTACCTACCTTGTCAGCTTGGCATCAGTCTGGCTGTGCTGTGCTGTAATTTATGGCTTCAGCCGGTAATTTGCAAATCTAATGCTGGGGAGGCTATGAGGATCTGAAATTTGAATGCTTTCTACTGATTTGGTAAATATCTCCCCCATTAGTAAAACAAATGGCACAAGGATCAGACATCATCTCCAAGGCTCAATAAATATTTTATCAGCCATAATGGAAATTGTCAAATTGATCTAATTGTACAATACGTTATCAACAAGATATCAAAGTTGGACACGGCCTCTGCCCTTGTCTATCATTTGCAGGCTTTTGTCTTCGATTGCGACTTCCTGGGAGAAAAGTAGGAAAGTGCAGAGTTCATTGCAAAGTGGGGTGAATTACACACCGAGTGAATACCCATTTGGAAGATAAATTCTGGAGAAATAATTAACTCTCCCCTGCGTGACTATAAAGTAGGACCACAGAAGGTTCATGTAAATCTCCCAAATGGTAACTGATATTTTTATGTTGAACCTATACACATCAATCTAATACAGAAAAGCAAATTACCCATCACGGATACTGCTTTGAGGTTCATAGCTTCATTCCTTTTCAAAGGGGCTGAGTGAATTCAAAAGCAAATTTTAGTTATCTGGCAGCAGCTGGGGGATTATTTAATTAATTTATTTTAAAAACTTTAGGAGAAAAATGACCTAACATTAGCTAAAATTGAGTGTAATTATTACTGCACTTATGTCAGTGCAAGTGGTCAGTCACAGGAAGTCCAAATTTGTAAATAATTAAAGATTTATTTGGATGCCTGATATGAAGAAGATAAAATGAGAAGACTTTGCCATGCTGGAATTCATGCTTGTAGAGTTGCCTTGTTAAACTTCAGCCTATAGAAATGTTTAAATCCATACAGCTCTTTTCAAGCCTTTTTTTGTGTGCGTTTGTGTGTATGTGTGAGGGAATCCCATCCACCGGTAGAGAAAAATCCATTTACATAAAAACTATGAACAATTTCTCATCTAAGAATGCCCTGGAAAGTGAAAAAGAGAGAGTGTTGCTCTGCCTGTGGGGGTGAGAGAAACGGTATCGGGATGTTCTGCGGTTGCCGGTTCCCTGCAGTAGATCTACCCGGGCAGCCAGTATCCTGAGGGGCTCTGAGGAAACTCCTGCCTGCTGGAGTACAGTTCTGAGATTTCTCAGGGCGGAAAGTCTTGGTGTGTTTTCCTAAAGCATTCCGTTTTCAGCCAACCCGTCCATATTTAAGGGGTAGGGACATGGGAAGATACCGGGGCTGGGCACAGAGCGTGTAACTGTCTTGACCTGGTCAACCAGTAAACAGCTTTTTGTTTGTGTTCATTTTTCCCAAGTCCCCATTGTCTGGGGGCGATAGGATGCTACTGTGGATCGTGTTCTCTGTGTCCATGGTTGCTTGGCATGGGGATGTCAATACCTCACTGCTTCTGGGAGGCTGTAGACCATGCCTGAGTGCTTGAGATCTTTGAACAAAAGGTGCAGAAGACACGGAAGAGTCTTCCTTTCTTTTTCTTGCAATTATTGATTTGGTCTCAAAATACTCAAACTTGCTAGTGTCTCATGCTGGGTACCCAGCTGAGAAGCGAGTGTGAGTCTTTTCGTAGTTAGAGATCTTAAACACAGTCTTGGATGCAACCCCGAGTTATGTTTTTCATTAGATCTCTCGGAGGCTTAAGTAGAAGGTCTACACTTGATGTTTTTTGGTTTCCTGTAATTTTGAATAAAAATAAGGATAGAGAATGTGGTATCTTAATAGGAACCTTGAGTAATAGTAGCTTTAGGTATCACTGTCTTTGAGGAAGTGCTTACAATTTAAGGTAACAAGCTGCAAACATCCAATAATGTGTTTTTACTGTTAGTTGGTCGGGTGCAGCTCCTCTCTGCCTTGTAGACGGGGAACAGAAGTCAGTGCAAGTGTGTGTGGAATTAGAATAAATTTCAGGATGTTAATAACTGAGTACCAGTAAGATCATAATATTCATTAACTGAGTGAAGGGTAAAAGGGATATTTTAACAAAACACAGCAGACAAACAGCTTAAGACCGAGTTAAGCTTGGGCTTCAATGCAGCCTGTAGCCTCGGGGTTGTGGAGTCAAGAGAGGTCTCTAAACATAAGCCATATGCTTGTCTTTCTTTCCAGTGTTCTTTTAAAGTATATGTTCAGTTTTCCATCCCAGCACTTGGTCGCTCTCGGTTACGCACAGGAAGTGTGTGAGTTGATCAGTATGGTTTTCGCCAAAGGAGTTCTGGATATGATTTTTAATTTTTTTAACTGGATGCGAGAATGGTGGAGTGATAGCTCAATAGATAGTATCAAGATCTTGTCATGATTAATGCTTTAAAAGGTTTTTAAATGTTTTAAAATACTGAATTCAGATGGCTCTAGACTGTGTTCTGTAAGCAACCTAGTTAAGCAGTGGTTGTAATTAACTTGGTGCTTAAGAGGTGACATCTGAACTTTTGGTCGACTCAGTTGCAGCACAGGCTGGTTTTCAGAGCGATGTTTTCCTAGGACTGTTTCCAGACCAGTGCTGCAGAACAGAAGTAAGTGGCTGCCTTGCCTGGGAGTACAGGCAAATGCGAAGCGTTTTGTGTTAATAATTCCTTCCTGTTAAAATGTAGTAGTTGGTGAAAGTGGAGAGTCTTTGTGTTATCAGGGAGCTAGAGAGATAACGGGACTGCAGCACGGGTCACGCACACCGGCCTCGGCAGGGAGCAGCCAGCAGCCCCTGCTCAGGCACAGGCAGTGAGATGGGCAAGCGGCAGAGCTTTAGCAAAGCAGGTCAAGCAGGAGCCAGGCGCACTGCAGGGCAAGCAGTCAGTAAGGAGGGCTAGGGCAAGCATGTTAAACCGCTCCTGGCCGCACATCAGGAGCCTTCAGACATCCTCCGTGTTAGAGTGGACTGATCTGCCTGCAGGAGAAACATGAGCTGCGCTCAGCACAGATCAGTTTAGATCTCAGGGTCTTGAATATGGTCATTTTTTTCCATGTCTGCCCCTCTTGGAAGAGGAGTACAGATGCTTTAGAGATTGGAGGCTGAGAGGTTTTCCTTCTCTTTTTCCTGTCCCCCCCCTCCCAGTGCCAGCTTCCATGAAGACGCACGCTTGTGACTGTGTGGAGCAGTGGAGGTTTGAGCTGTAAACCCCCATTTATGGGTCCTTTTTTGGCCTGACTGGGGGTGACTAATTCCCAGTCTCTTGTCCTCTGCCCACTGTGTTCTCTGCAGCATTTTAGAAGCGCTGCAGTGTTTTGTTTCTCTCATACATGTGCACAGAGCACACAACCGTTCTGTTTCAGCGATTCCAGTGATGACAAACTTGTGGGTGTGAGCAAGCCCAGGCTTTAGCTGCAACGATCTGGTGCACATCAGTTTGTTTGCTGAGAGAGCTGTTGAGTTTTAATGCCAGGTTCGTGCAATCCTCCTTTTCTTTGGATCCCGTGCACACTCCCACCTCTGAATCAGCAGACCTAGATTTTTATCTGTAATGGCTTCTGGTGAGAGAAAAAAAAGTTGTCCTTAAGCATTCATTTTCTAGGCCAACAATAACCCTGGCCTAGACGAACAACCCCCTCCTAGTTCCTACAGAGAGAAGTGTTAGACTACACAGACAGTGAGGTCATTCATAGTCACTATTGTTTCTTGATAACCCAATTAAGAAAGTGCAATATATCCAGCCTGTTTCCATTTAATTATCTAATTTGTCTGACCGAGTCGCACTAGCTATCTACCGCGCGCGCCGGGTGCTGTCACCGGCCGGGCTGCTCGGCAGCGTGCTCCCCAGGTGCTTTTCAGTCATTTGACCTATAGGCAGAGACAGTTATAAATCAGGAAGGGAGAACGAGCCATCACGTTGCTTTCCCTTACTTTATCATTGGGAGAAATGTGTGCGCTAGATTGAGAGGCGCAGCGCTATTGCCCTCCTGCTAATCTAAGAGCAAACTTTAATAAAGAGATTTTATAGTCTTCCATTTAGAACTAAAGATGGCTGGAAAAAACAGGTTTTTTTGTGGGGGGGAGAGAGATTTGTCAGTGTGGATGTTCCACAGCAAAGGGGCAAACCCACAATATTAATTAATAACCAAGGGAGAAATTATTAATCCCTGTATATCATTGTTATTAGCGTGCTCTAGTGAACGTGGTGGTTGTAAATACTCGCTTTGCTGCCCAGTGCGCTTCTGGAGGTACCTGTCTGAAGCAGAGGAATAATTTCATTACCCTCAGTCTTCTGGAGCTGTACAAATTAACAGCTGTGCTGCAGGAAGGGCTGGGTTTTGCATGTTTGTTCTTCCTGCTCTGCCATGTTACCCAGAGCTTTCGCCTTCAGTTCACAGACTCAGGCGTGTCTGGTGAACTTCGTGTGGTTAGTGTCAGACACTGAGGTCTGGACTCGGGGGTTGTGGTGGGGTTGGATTTGTTTTGTTTTTACTGAGTTGTGATTGTTTGGCTTTGGACACTGGGTTTCACTTTTAGGGACTTATCCAAGCGATGGAATGTGTTAGAAGTGCTTGTCCCCCGAGTCCCTCTGTGTATGTGCATGTGTGTGTGGTGACGACGTCCTCGGTTTATCCACCTGCAAACTGGTGTTGGTGTTTGGGATGGTGTTACCGCTCAAAGCTGTGGTTCGGCTGACGTGTATCCTCCGTCTAGTGGCAACTGGTGTTCCAGAGACAGCCAGCCTGTGAGGGACAGTTTCCTTTCAAAGTGGGGGGCTTATCTTAATTCAAAGAGCATTTTCGTGACTTGATTCATGTTCCAAGCGTGAAAGGTGTAACAACAGCAGCAGTAACAGCACTGTGTCCGTCTGCTGATACAACGCAGTTTCTCTTGTGCCTGCTGTGATTTGGGGTTCACTCCTCTTCGAAAGGCCCACCCGTAACTGTTGTGTTAGTTAGGCTGCAGCCATCTCTCAGAGATAACCACCACCTCAGATTCGTGGTCTGGTCAGAGTGGAGATCTGCAGGCCAGGAAGACAGACATCTTCTGAGGCTCCCAGGCTTGACGTAGTGAGAAGGAGCCACCTGAAAAATTACGCTTTGTGAGGATTAGAGAGTATCTGGGTTTTCCCTCCCATCGTGTTACTTGTCTGTATAGCAGCAATGGTCCCGTTTACACTGGGTGTTGATTTTTGGAAGCCAGGTTCCCAAGGTTGTGGGTGTGGGGGTTTTCTTTCCTTCTGAGGTTGTTTGAGCTGCTGCTGTTTCTAAAGAGGTGTGTTCTGCGCTCCTTGAAGTTTAACCATGAACTGTGCTATCTGCTGATAGCAAGGAGATTTTGTTTGCTTTGCCACAGTCCTGTGCAGTCCAAGTAGGTGGACAAATACCTAAGAAGGGTTTGGCTTTGTTTGTGTTGTGTTGTGTGGGTTTCTTCCTCTCGCCTCTCCACCCCTTTAACCCTGTCACAGGAGCACTCTTGCCCTTCCAGGGCTGCATGTTTTGTCATGCTCAGTCGTGTTTGGGGAAGAGTTTAGCAGAAATGTGGCTCTCTGCGTGCATTTCCAGCAAATCCCTGAACTCTTCGGCTAACAAGGTAGCTGAAGGGTGGAGGAGGAGCAGTCTGAATTTATCTGATACATCAACAAACAAGTATCTCATGCCCTGTTTACAGTGTGTTATAATCCAACATAACCGCCTGGTATGATCTCATGTAATCTGCTCTCTCTGTTTAACAGGGATTATCTGGTCACATGGTTTATACAGTGTATTGGGAAAGAGCTTTTGAACAGTTTCTGATTGGGCTGATTTTGTGTGATACTCGGGTATTTGTCATATTGTTAAATAATGATTCTAATGCCCCAATAACCTATTTCACCCAGGAAGGGCGAATCACGTAGGTGCTTCCATGATGCAGGCAGGCAGGCTGGCTGATGTGTGGTGAGCTACGTCTGCCCTGGGTTTATGCAAATATTGAGCTGGTTGTGGTTAAAGCCCTGCTCTGTTGCCTGTCCAGTCCCTGACAGCGTGACAGTGATGGAGTCTAAGATAAAGTTGTGACTCCTGAAACCAACTGCATTACTAAATAAATACCAAGATCTGCCCCTCGCATTTCTGTGTCTCCCAGGCTCAGCTACTGGAGTGAAGGTCTGTAGCTGACTGTCCCCCTGCCAGCGCTAACAAACTCTGTATATACACCTTGTGATCTCCTTTGCTGCTTCTCAAGGTTCATTGTGTGTTTCTTGATTAAAGTGGAGACGTGGCATTGTTTCATCTTCAAAGAACAGTATTGGTGTGATAGCTAACCATTCTCCAGGGCATGGTCAGAAGTTTCAAGCTCAAAAAAACCCAATCCCAACTATTGGCCCTGTCAAAATACGCTGTACAGGAGTAGTTCGTCTTTCATATTCTTCTGCATGCAGGGTGGGTGACTGTGGCAGGTTTCAGCTTCTGTGTGTGCTAATATTTGGGACTCAACAGAGCCTCTGCTCCACATTTCCTCGTAGCTATTAATAAAGCTTAAAGCCAGTTGCTAAGTGTGCAAAATTCATAGAATCATGGACTGCTTTGGGTTGGAAGGACCTTCAAAGGTCATCTAGTCCAGTCCCCCTGCAGTGAGCAGGGACATATTCAGCTAGAGCAGGTTGCTCTCAAATTAATGCACTCGTGGCTTTATTTTCTTGTTCTTGTGTGTAAACACTGGCTTTTAAGATTGAAGGTACTGTTTTATTTTAAATTAATATTTTGACCTTTCTTTAGTCATTCATGGCTAAAAATAGATTTGCTTGATATTCCTCTCTCGAAAGTCTGTTGTCAGGTTAGTCAATAAATGAGGGTTTTTTTACCACATAAAGTGGTTTTAAAATTAAGATGTACTTTGTTATTCTCTTTAAAATTTGCATATTCTCTCTTGAAACATGGCCTTTCTCAAAATACCGGTCAAGAAGACGTTCCTTTTGGTGGAACAAGTGGTGTGTGTGTGTCCGTCATTTTGCAAATACATCTCAGTTCTTAGTTAGAACATCTTTGGCTCTTTCTTAGACCTTGGGGGGTTAATGGTGCTTTTCTAACTAGGATGTGTCTCCAAGGATCCAGTAAGAGGGCAGAGCTGCTGCTTCTGCTCCTGACCTCATATCTGAACTAGGTTTCCATCTGTAAGCCTTTTGTATACTGACATTTTTTTTTTTCACCTGATATGTGCCGTGAAGGAGGCCAGGTTCAAGTGACTCCAGATTGAATGTAAGGTCCCCAGTGTCCTGTTGGCACTGTGGGAACACTCCCAAAAGCCCAGATGATGAAGTTGTCTGCCCGGTCTTCTCTGACATTGTTGCTGCTGACGTTGTTGCTGCTATTAATGATTCAGTTACAGAGTTGGGAAGGATGTTGTGTGTCTTAAAGTTCCTGTACCTATTTGTCTTCTCCAAGAGAAGTACCAGTTAGTTTACTGTAAAATGTAGAGAACTAAAGGCAAGACAAAGCACTGCCATAGAAATCCCTCCAGTAGTATTGACTAAGAGGTTTTTATTCACGTGTGAAGTATGGACTTGGGTGGTTTGATCCTGACATACATTTTGTCCAAACCTTCTTGTCGGGTTCGTAATCCCTTGTGGTTAGTGCCAGAAATCATGAGTTTGCCTGGTGTATATAGGAGTAGAAGCAGGTTTATTAGTCACAAGTAGTCACAATCCTTCTACTCCTCAGTGTTCGCTCCATCCTTTCATCCCTTCAGCGTGAGATTTCTTGGAACTCTTCATCTGGCTAAGCAGGAGGATGACTGGTTATCATCTGAATGCAGCGAAGTCCAAGGCTTTTCTCACAGGCAGAAGTACCCTCGCCATCGAAATCAGGTGCCCTACTGTCTAGCACACCATTTTGCATGGATTTGTGACCTCCACCTGTCCTGGATTCTGTGCTGCCCAAAAACGCGCAGGAGGGTTACTGCTGGGGTACCTGAAACGGCTAACCGCGTGGTCATCCTCTTTGCACCTGCACTTGGTTTGTGCTGCGTACCATAATATTCTGTGAAGTGCTTGGCTGAATGCCAGGAGTTGGGAAAAATGTTTGTAAATCCTGAAAGCTTCACATATTTCTCCTGAGTGATTATTGGTTCAAATATTTATTCTGTGAAAAGACAACAGCCATTATTTGTTATTCTCTGGTTTAAAAAGGGCTGTTGCCCAGCCGAGGCACTATTTTGCAACGGTGTCTGCTGGGACTGGCCCCCCAGTTTGTGCAGGTGATTTCTGCTCCTGTGGTGTGGTATTTGAGAGCACTTCTGCCAGGGGCTTGAGGAATAACCTTAGCAGCAAAAAGCTGAAGTGAACTATTTGAGAAAGCAGTGAGGCGAGTGTGATGACTCCAACC
Source organism: Buceros rhinoceros silvestris (assembly GCF_000710305.1). Classification (NCBI taxonomy): domain Eukaryota; kingdom Metazoa; phylum Chordata; class Aves; order Bucerotiformes; family Bucerotidae; genus Buceros; species Buceros rhinoceros. The sequence continues at coordinate 48,907 of NW_010388572.1, read as the reverse complement.
GTTCAGCAGATGCTTAAAAAAATCAAACACAGTCTGTTCGCGTAGTTGGGGGCTGACTCTGTAGAGAATATCATCTCTGCCTGTTTGAATCCACAGTGGATTTCAGATCCAAGCGCAGAGGACCTGCTCACCGGGTCACTCTTGGCGAGCTCTTCTCCACGCACCACAGTGAGGGCTCTTTTGGATGATTGGGGATGACATCTGGCGCGGCTGTGTAGTACTTCGCAAATGGTAATTCGTAGCGTCCGGGAGTAGATTTCTGGGTCTTGCCAGCCGAGCAGCGTTACCCTCAGTTAGCATCTTACTCTCTTCCCCTGCTCTCCCTCCCCCACGTCTGAGGAACCGCAAGAGTGAAGTCTGCATCCTTTTGTATGGCAGAAAGCCCAAGAAGGATCCTGTGCTCGTTTCCATTATGATAAAAGACAAAACAACTAAATTAAATTGGAAGCAATCTCTGGGTTACACAAGTCTGCACGCTGCAAAATTCTCAAAACAAAAAAGGTGCAGGGGAAGCCAATCACCATCGGAAAGGAGGAAAAAGCGTCTCTGGACTGTAACTTTTACTGTTCCTTAACTCAGAACTGAAATATTTTAACTCCTTCACAGCCAGAGCCATTGAAGCTGCAGAATGCAAATGGCAAAGCCAAGAAATTTGCTCTGAATCTGAATGTTACCTGAATTTTGTGCTGTTAAAAAATAACCAAGTTCAGAGCAAACATGCCTTAGTGTCAGCGGCTTCGCTGCAGTGGACTTGTCTGAAGCTGCAGTTTGCGTGTGTTCACCAGGGAGATGTGTGAGCCAGAGAGAGGGAAAATGTGCTGGTTACTTGGCAGTGTAAAAATGCAGAGGAAATCCAAACTGTCTTCTAGCACTCGCATTCTTTTTTTCCCTTAAAAAAAAAATAGTTGAAACTTTGAAAGCCTAGACTATTATTTGTTATGGTTAAATTGGCCACTGACCCACTGGCAGAGAATGCAATCTTTTACAAAAACTTGTTGCTAGATTTTATTTCCCTGGAAATGGAGGAATGGAAAAGTTAACCGATCAGGTATCGTGCCTCATCCAATTTAATTATTTTAAGAAAAAAGAAAGTTGTTGCGGGAGGGGCGGAATTCCTTGGAGCTCAAGTCACAATGTTATTATCAATTCAAATTCAGTGAGCATTTCTGTCCCTTAGCTCTGAATGGAACCTGATCTTATGAGACAGAGATGCTTTACCTGATTCTCTGTGTGTGCACACGTGTGCCCTGAAAATCATTGTTTTTATTTTTACCCTTCTTTAATCTTTGTTATAAATAAATGGAATAATCTACATTTTAAAAAATCAGTTTACATTAAATTAATGAAAATTATTTGCATTTGTATAGGTTTGGACTGAATTTTCAGTCTTTTTGAAGATCAGAGATGTTCTTTGTTAACTAGTGAATTAAATTTTCAAAGGGAACACAGGAACGTCAGGACATGCTATGCCACGTACTTAAACACAGTGTTAGTGAAAACCTTTGCCAAGATGATACCTGTAATCTTTAAGGAACTTTAAAGCTCGGTGCCTGGAGAAGGGGAACTGAAGTGCTGTGGAACTCAGCGATGGGATGGGATGCTCGCAGGAGACGCGCTCAGCACTGGGCAGGGTCATTGTTGTTCTGCAGCAGAGCAGCGCTCAGGCAGGACAAGGACAGGTTTCTGCTCACGATAAAGGTGACTCGAGTGCCTCCAGAGGTCCCTGGCACGGGGGTTTTTGGCTGTTTGTGTAGCCCAGCACGAGGCCCAGCAGTGAGAAGAAAAGATGATTTTGTGACGAGGCTTTAAGGTAGGATTTAGGAAAAGCGCAGGCAGTTTCCTAGCCCTTGCTCCATCCCCTTGGCCAAATCCCTCCATGCCTCTAGGGTTTAGCTTCTCATCTGTACCACTGGGGTAGAAGTTCTGTGGAGTTCTGTTTGTTCAGGTCTGAAGGTTTTCAGGCACAGGTCTGGTGTAGTTTTTGTCTCTATGGCATCTAGCACAGGATGGTCTCAGTAGAGGTTGAAGCCTGTATGAACGACAATGCTACACACACAAGCTGTAGTTTGAGCTGTAGGTACAGCGTGAGGTACAGGCATGCGAGGACTAAACCTGGCCTCTAAAATGTATGTGCAAAGACCTGTAGGACACCGCGGGCAGCTCGTGAACAGTTCATGGCTCTGAATTTTCCTCTCTGGCTACAGTTGCCCACGTCACCGGGAAGCAGCACAGTGTGAGGAACGTGGCTTCTTCTGCTGTTCTACCTGTAGGTGAGATCAGCCACTGATTGTGGAAAAAATACAGAATTAGTGGGTTGGCGGGTAATAATTCACCTTTAAAGGTTTCTCAAGAAGGTTTTTTGCAGCGGATTGTTCACCGATGAGACCAGCGTAGCATTGTGTTTAATAGATCTTGAATTACACAGAATGGGATCAGAAGTAAATGGTGCAGGGATTACAAACCAAATCGAGCAAAAACTTTGTTATTTCTGTAGACTTCCCTGCTTGAGATGACTACAATAAAAAAATATTTCTGTAGAAGTGACGTAATCCCATAATAAGTTTGTGATGAAAGTGCGATTTGCCTTCTCCAGAGCAAGGAGGAAAGTATTTGCATTTGCAAAAATAACTCTTGTTTTTAAAAGCATTTCAAACAAACTGTGAGAATTCCAGGGTCTGTTGATAGACACTGCAGTTACCTGGCTGCGTCTCCCTCGTGACTGATAAGTTACAGCTCTATTTTGATAATGCACCAGTGAGGAGATAACCGAGACAAAGGAGGGGCTCTCTCCTGTTACAGAAGCGGCTACCCTCAGGTAAAGCAGCTCAGTTGTTCATAAGTTGACCCATTGACCTTCTAATCACTGACAAATTATCCACTGCTTTCTTCTACAGTCTTTGTTATGCACTGTTATTAAACAGACTAATTTCTCTTTTATTAGGACAAGATCACTGAGGTGCAGTAATGACCCTTTTCATCAGCTTCAGTGAGGGGTTATGGCAGTAATTCTGAGATTTTACATGAATTTTGGAATATTGCGTTAGTCCCCGTGGCAGTTTTTCAGACGTTTGTGATACTGTGGGCTTTCAGGAGTTGTCTTTTATAAAATGTTAGTGTGTTAAAGCTGAAGCCCCTGGGAAGGAGAAGTCTTCATACGAGGTACCCCATACCCAGAAATAGGAAAATCACCCAAGTTACTGCTGTGGCCCTTCCTCCTGCTGCCTCCAGTGGAGCCACAGACCTGACTGGACTCTCCTGGCAGGGCTGTGGCCTTGTCACACCGCCGATGGAACCTGCAGCTGCTTTGGTATGCGTTGCTGGTGGGGGTTAAACTTCCCAGGCAGACCAGCTGCTCCAGTGTACCCTGGGGCCGCTTACTGGGCTGACACCATGGCTTCATACAGGTGAAGATCTTTTGGCAGAAGGAGGTTCATACACCAGTAAACCCCAGCATGAGTGACCTCTCTAACCACTGATTGACAGAATAGTCTGTAGCCTGAGCTCTACAGCAGACTTGCAGCAGTAAGTCTGAAGGGAAAAAAGCAGGAAATATGTTTTGCCTAAAACAACAGAGATAACTTGATGTTGCTTGCATGATATTTTTTAACGTTTCCCATCAGTCTTTTCAGTAAAGCATTTCCAGTTTTTCAAAGGATTTATTGTGAACGTATAAGGAGCATGGGGGAGGGCAAACAAATTAGGGGTTTAAAATTACTATTAAGTATCTTATTTTCAACCCCCTTGACTGAGATCCTTAGTTCAGAGGGAAAGAAATCAATGAACCATAGTCTGCATTTTGAAAGAGAACGAGTGGGCTTAAGTTTCCAATATTAAACATCGTGAAGAAACCCAGTTTTTCAGAAAGCTGGAAGTACCTGTGTTCTGCACAGACGTTTCCTTCTTGATGTTTCCAGTGGGGCAGCGAATGCTGGGACATCTAAAATCCGTCTTGAAAGCTTGAAACAGTCTGTCCTTTCAGTGTGAAGGGAGGGAGTTTGTTGTACTGACATACATTATGATGTGTGTTACATGCATTATGATGTAGGAGCAAAAAAAATTCCTGAAGAGCGAGAACCTTGCCGTTGATGAGTTTGTTGCTAATTCATTTAAAACTGAGAGCTTAACGTTTTTGTCAATGGGAGCACGAGTAGGTGCTTAATCCATATTGTAGTAACCCTGACGTGGCTGGGTGTTTAACCCCCGCCGATTTTCAAACACGGCGTCTCAAGTGCCCGAACCCCCCGAGATGGAGAAATCCCTGCGGAAGTCTCTTTGTTAGACACTGCAGTTGCATGTTTGTTCCAGTACTGCTCGTCCTTAGTCTCTCTTCAGGGGCTCAGCTTTCCTTGAAGCACATGGAGAGAGATTCTCAGGGTAATCTTTGCCATCCTGTGTCTCATCAGTGAGTGTTTGTAGGATTGAGCTTAATTAGAGCAACGTCTAATCTGTTAGAAGACTGTCACTGAAAAATGAGACTAGATTTGTTGAGTAGATGAACTCAGTTCAGTCAATTGCAGCCTAAGAAACAAACTGGTGATAAATTCTTGCAGATGGGTGACTATTTTCTAAGCCACTGGTAGGTGTAAGGGTATTTTAGTCCCAAGTCTTTTGTTGCAAGAGTTTAAAAAAAAATAAATCAAATGAAATCAAAGGCTTGGGTTGGCCTAATGGGAGCTATATGGAGATTGTCTCTGGTGATTAGCATCTCTCACAAAAAGTACTTGAAGTTCAGGTTCACAGAATTATTTCCCCGTTATCTTTGTTGTCGATGGCATGATTGTATACAGATTTCCACAGAAGTGTTCTGTTATTGTGGAGTGAAAGGGACCTGTTGTATTGTTTAAGACGCACTTGTTCCAGTTCTGAGTACTTTCCATCTGTTTTCCTCTTTCCTTCCTCTTGATAGCAGCAGCATTTCCTCCCCTTCTGACTCTATTGGAGGGGTGGAGAGGGAGATTCTGTGCAGAGCCTCGCTTAGCTCCGTGTTACAGGATAATTGCCCAAGATTTAAGCTCTGCCTTTGGGCAAAGACAAGGGGAAAGAGGGGAGAAGGAATAATTTGTGTTGTCTTAAAGACTGTTGTTAAGGGTTTCTATGATGATAAATAAAGCCTGGGGAAGGCTTCACAAAAAGGGAGGCTAGATAGAGTGGGATCACCAGTTTTGCTACCTAATGGCTTGTGGGTGGCCCACGCAGTACAAGCTTGGGCCCTAGTCCAGGTCATGGTGAATTAAGGGTCCACATCAGAAAAAAACTTCTTCAGCAAGTGCTAATTCCTGCTTCCTTCCTCTCCCACCACCGCACGCGCTTCCCTGCAATTCCAACACATGGCTGAACACGATGAGCTGGCAAAGGAGCATTTATGCTTCTCTTGCCCTTGATACGTGGTTCCCTCTGTGCCCCTCTGTGGGACGTGGAGAATAATCCACGTTTGAGGCACACTGGCCCACGCTGTGTCCAGAGACAGGCAGAACTCATCCAGGCTGTCAGCTGCCTCTTGCCTGTGGTAAATAAAAGCGAAGAAAGAAATGGAGAATAGGAAGGAAAATCAGGATTCCCAGAAAGGCACCTGGGTGACTGGGCATCGCAGGGTGGTGGCAGTGGGGCTCTGTCTTCAGCTGACCCCCAGCTGCTGGTGACGGTTCTGATGTAACCTTGTCTTCCCCTCAGAGCTGTGTGGTGTAATGGATTTCTTTAAATTAATAATGCGTAAAAGGAGATTTACACTGCGGTGCTAAAATATTGTCTTTGCCTTTTATTCATGCATTTGTCACTGTAATCTCTAATAGAGGTGTTCAGTGGGGGGGATAAATAATGAAGGGTAAAAAACTCTGTCATAATCCAGAACCATTTGCAAATTCATCACCGATATTCTTTTGGAAGCAGAGACAGAGGGAAATGAAAAATATATACTAGTGCTAATATATCTCACTGATTTCCATCTCCCATTTATTCAGAGAACCTACTTTGAGCTATGATAGAATGTGAATCTCAGAAATTGCCATTCCTTTTTAGAGAGGAGTCTACGGCT
>NW_010388572.1:15789-42776 GCF_000710305.1 Buceros rhinoceros silvestris | reverse complement strand
GGAGCCTCTCAAGCAACAGATTAAATATAGTCAATGAATACTAAGTTAATGCACTTTATAGTCAGACATAATACAACTTTACCTTGTGGATTTTGATTAATTAGGGTTTACATTATCGTGTACAGAACAGTAAGGAAGTTGTAGCAATTCTTTAGTTGTTGTGAAAGCTTTTAAAGTCGTGTTTAAAAAGGCAAGAAAGCAAAAGCAAATATTTTAAAGCAGAAATCCTGGGAAGACTTTTTTTTATTCATTATCAAAAGTGAGAATGACTGAAGTATGGTAGAAGAACCATCCTGAAACAGATGCAATTTCTCACGAAGTTCAGATTTCTTTAACCTTCATAAAAATGTTGCAACTCCAGAGTTTTGAAATTGTGGTCTTGGGCCGGAAGAAAATATGTTATTGCTAAAGGGCTCCCCTTGGCATATGCCCTGGCCATCCGAGCCTCTGAATTATTACAAAACGTAGAGAATGAAGACACTTTTTTACAGCTGATATGTGACATTGTTTGGGCAATACCCGGATACAGCACAGGAGGCTTAGACATGGAGCTGAGACTGAACACGGGCCGTTTTGTGCCTTTTCCTGGAGTCTTTAGCATTGTCCTGGTACCTGACTGGGCAGTCTGATCAACCCCAGTTGCTTTCAGCAGTGTTCCTGCCAGCCGGACTGGGGAGCTGCAAAGGGGCTGGAAGAGTGGGCTGCGTTCGGAGGAGGGGGTTTCCTCCTCAGCAGACAGCTGAGAGCATTGTGGCCACTCTAACCTCTCAGCAAAGACCAGCCTGTGTTTTTTCTGTCTTTATTGGGTGATTGTATGTCCACAGCGCTGCAACTGCTGTACGGCAGTGGGAGACGTTTTGGGGCCAGTTCATCTCTGCTGAGAGAGTGCTGTTGTGTTTGGTAGCCTGTGAGCTGAGGGGTGCCTGGACGCCGAGGACTCTGCTGCTTCGCAAGGGATTGTTCCCTGCTGCCAAGCGGGGCTCAGTTCGACCCGGCGAGCAGAGTGAAAACAGAATGTAGTAGCACTCGGAAAGGGGGAGAAGATGAAATATATCACAAGATAATAAGAAAATAAACCATTAAAGGGCTCTGTTTCCTATTATCATGTGGTTTTATGTTAATGAAGTTGTTCCAGGCCTGTTTGAGTTTAACTCAAGCAGGGGAATATGAGTAATATGAAAAATATGTGGGGATGAAGACCCTAAGTTAAAAAGTCTGTGAAACATTTAATGTTTTCATTCACCATGCATTTCAGAAGAAGATAGAAAGCAGCCAGAAAGTGGTACAGAAAAAAACATTAAGCGCCAGATTTTCCTTTTTGTGCTCTCGGGATCTCTGAACGTGTGTTTACAAAAGCAGGACAAACGTGACACAGCTGCTGGTGCGGACAATGGCAGAGATGCTCAAGTTCAGGTTCAGTTACTCACTTTACCCATGTTTAGATAAATGCCTTGGTGAATCTTAGAAATCCAGAGGGGGTGACATGAGTGATAAATTGCCACCTCTGTGTCCACATTTAAAGAGTGTTGGGTGTCATTAAACAGGTAGTTGATTTATAAAAGAACAAAAAAGTGTTGGAGGTAGAATTCAGAAAGTAGCTTTGATCTGGAAAATGGAAAATCACAGAAATGTCCAAACAGAGGCTTGAGTATTTTTTACAGTATTTTATTCCAGAAAAACTGAAAAATTCACCTGACCTGAAATGACCCAATTTTAAAAAGGAAAAGAGAAGACACGAAAGGACTGAGTTTAGAAAAATAGGCTCCGTTGTGAATTGAGTTGAAAACCTTGAAAAAAATCTACTGTCATTTAATAAACATTGAGCTCTTTAAGTGAATATTTGCTTTGAGAATTAACTAAAAGGAAACTAAAAAGGAAGGACCATATCCAGGAACTGGTTGGGAAAGGTTTCCTAACTGATGGTGTGGGGCAGCAGCACGTTTTCATGGCTTTATCCTTTACTGTATGTGAACATCTTAATTTTTACTCCCCATTTTTTGAGAGCAGTGGGGTCCAGAGCACGGATCTAAGAAACCGGAGGTGCTGCTGTTAAAATAGTGAGTCCTCGGGAATGGCAAAGAGCTGACAAAACCAAACCCAGAGCAGCTTGTGTCGTTGTTCACTGTGGTCCGAGCTGTGCTGGCTGCTGGTCCTGCAGCACAGCCAGCGCTTGGGCAGTGGGGTTGGGGGTTGGCTTTGGTTGGTTTGGGTTGTTGTGGGTTTTGTTTGTTTAAAGTAACTCTGATTTCTATCTTCCTGCTGCATGTAACAAGAGCGGTAAAGCCAGGGACTCCGAATCTACACCTTGCCCCAGGCGAGTAAAAGATGGTCTTTCTCTCTTTCAAAGCCAGACATCTGTTTTCTCAAAGAGAAATCTCGTAAAAATCAAAACAGAGATAAAGAACCTATCACTGGTTTAAGGAAAGTAATGTCTTAAAATACTCTTTCAAAAAGAGAACTTTCTGTAATAACTTCCATGCATATAGTATTCTAAATGACAGGTAACACAGGAGGAGAGGCTCTGAGCACAGCTGGGAGAAAACACATCTTCAGGGGAGGTGCAAACTGACCTTTGGAAAGGGGGATGGAATGGGAAAGGCCATGGAAGGAAAGTGAAAGGAAAGACTTAGAACCAAAGTAGGTACTGAGGTGGTGTTCGAAGTTTGGTGCTGCGCAACCTAAGTTTAAACACCAGAAAGACACAGAAGAGACAAAAATTGAAATTTATTTTTTTATTAGAAGTATGCTTTTCAAAGTAGAGACCTGTGTTGAGCAACTAGGAAGAGGGGTTTTTTGGTTTTGTTTTTTGGGGTGGATGGTGTTATTAATAGGCAATATGAGAAGACAGTAGCTGTATCTAGTTCTAAATAAAAATCAAATGCTAATTTTGATTGGGGTATTTTTAGTGCATTTTTTCCTGAAAAATAAACAGTGAAGAGTAACAGTCGTTTAGACACCTGGTTGAGAGCATGAGGATTTTTCTTCTTAAAGAGAAAGCTTTAAGTTCCCTTTGGTAACACTTAATATTTCAAACAATGTGGGACTAGTGCTGGCCAGTCAGAAGCAAAATGTAAAAATATTTTTATCTTAAATATTTTTCTTAATAATAGCTTCAAAGGCAGAAAAATTGCTTGTTCAACTGCAGTTGACTGTTGAATGCTGTGGCCTGGCAAGCTCCAAGATGTAGGGAGGAGAAGACCTTGCATTCTGGTGGTGTTCTTGAGCAGCCTGGGACGTGAGTCATTTTGCCGTCGTCTGTGGCCCAACAAAAGTATTTCTAGCAGGAGAAATGCGGGAGGGGGAAATGCTGTGTCGTGGAGATAGACGTGTAGAGCTCTCTCCAGAACTAAAAGAGTTGTATCAAGTCTAACAGTAAATAATTCCAGATTTAGCTTTCAAGTCTCAATTAAAATCTTGATAGTAGATAGTGCAGAGTGTGAGTGGCCTGGGTGCCCTGCGGCTGGAAGGGTGCTGGGATGGAGAGGGAACCACCAGTAGTTAAATGGGACAGTTAGCTTGACTGCGTTACTCGACCAGCAGTCTCCTGCCTGTGAGTGAGGAGACAGGGATGCTGAGCGTGATGTTACCGGGGAAGCTGGAGAGACTCTGTAGGTAGGTCTGTAGCAGCGGGTGTAGTAAGGCTGTGTGTCGCTTTTCCCATCTCTTTCCTCTTGTCCTCTAGCAGTTGTGCTCTTCACGTGAGTCAGGGAATCGGGCAGGCAGGGAGGAAAGGGTTCCTGCCTGAGTGAGATGCATGCTGGAGGCTGCCCTGGAGAGCCCTGGTTTGGGATCCGTCTGGAACACCTGGGTGGACTGGATGACAGTGCCGAGCTAGTCCTGCCGCGGAGGATCCCAGGCTGGTGTTCGTGCAGCATCAATTTTAAGTAGAATGCCGCTTATTAGCATTAATGCTATTTTTTCATGAAAACCTAGTTTTTAAAAACTGGAAGGTCATTGGTTCTGTGGTGCATTAGGCTGTAGGAACCTTTGCTGTTCAGGTGGGGCAACAATCTGCTGTAGAACCAGGCTTAGTGGTTTGCACCTAGACCGGCTCTTGTTCCTGCTTTGATGTTTAAATTCACAGAAGTTGTAAATGGCCAAAATGGCTTCAGGGTGGAAGAGTATAAATCGGCACAAGGTGGGTACGTGGGCTGTCAGCAGTGCAGAGAAAATGGCAGCAGATGGAATCCCTTACAGCCCCCAGCTATTACTGTATCGGAGCTGCAGCATTAGGCAGGAATATCACCTTGCCTTCTGTTTTGCTGAAATGAATTAACTGGCAGGAAATCATGGATTTCCGAACCCAGCTTTCGTTACGACATTCCTCGCTGCAAAGGAGAACTAAACCGGTGAAAGTGGGTAACAAGAAACAGGTTCTAAAATTGTTCTATGTGGTAAGAGCGAAACAACATCAACCTGTTTAGTAGCTTTTAAAAAAGGGGTTTAGAGAAAGATAAACTGTGACGGAGGGAATTGAGAGTGCAGAGAATTGATTAGGAGGTGGTGGGTTGCAGTGGAGGCGTGGTGTCTATCAGAGGTGGTAACACTGCGAACACCCCTCAGCCGCTGCTGCGCTGCGCCTCGCGGGCTGCCCCGTCCGTGGCGCGGTGCTTTGCTGTCAGTGATTTCAGAACTGGGGGGAAGGATCCATGGAGCACTTCTGGAAGTTCTCCGTTAAATCCCTTATTAGGTCATGAATGGAAAAAAAGCCGTAAAAACTTTCCAAAAGAGATTTTTGGAATTCTCACCATGGTTTTATTATCTTCATGACTTTCAATGGTCTTACTGTTGAAACCGCGGCAGTGGGAGTTACGAACGGATGGTACAGGGCAAGCCTGAAAGAATGCCGTTTCTTTGCCACCCCTTGTACAATACAGCAGAACATTCAAAACTATTGCAAAGAATCATTATTTTCCCTCTGCTTCCACTACCGCAGAGCGTGTGTGAGTCTCCTGCCTCACGCATTTGTACGGGAACTGCGTTTCTTCAGATTTTCCTTTCTGGCTGACAGTCTGCTGGGATTTAAAAATTGCCATCAAATACACGTGTTGTTTTTGAGCATTGCAGCACCCTCAGAAAGAACTCAAAGACCCTGCCACTTAAAAAAATGTGAATTCGCAAAGAATTGCCGTCTGGTTGGGTTTGGTGTTTGTTTGGGTGTTGGTTTTCTGAATATTTTGCACAGTGTTCAGAAACTTGAAATTAGAAGCCACGTTAAAGCAAGAGAAATGGGGCCGTTTGCCAGAAAGCACCGTGTGTTGCACTGACAGGTCCTTTCAAAGTGTTTCCAGGCACAAGCGGCTGGTGCTCCGTGCTCTGGAAGCCAGCAGTTTGCAGAGCCCGTGATTTGGGCAGTGGAATGGGAGGATTCATTCAGTTCCCTATGAAATGCACTTGCTTGAAATCTTCAGGGGCAGAGGGGTGAGGCCTTTGGGAAAGGGCTTCCGTCGAACCAGCTGGGTTTCCAAGAATTTCCAAAACTGGCCCCTGAATTCTGTTGATTTCCAAGGTTCAGAGGTTCCCACTCCTGCCCTCCCTCTCTCTTGGAAGTCATGGGGGGATGGCAGGATCAGTGATGGGTGTTCTCGTCTGCAGCATTCCGGTACGGACCACCACTGCCTCGAGCTCCCGTGACTGCCAAGAGCTGCAGACTGTGTGAGCAGAAGCACTTGGTGTGGAAGGTGGGAGGGAACTGGAGGTGAGACTGCTGCAGGTCCCCACCGCTCGGCTGTGCAAGTCCGTGGACCAGGCTCCCTGAGCCTCCTAGGCAATTAAACAAGAAATTAATACACGGTGCTTTACAGAAGTACTTTTGCGTTACATGCAGTAGGTGACTCGATGTTTCTCCTTCGTTCCTCTTTCTCTTCGCGCCTTCCTCAGTTTCCTGTGCAGCTTGCTTCTGCTCCACCGTTACTATCTCATTTCTCTTTTCTATCCCTTTTTTCCCTGCCTCAGCAGCTTAAAAAAAAGAAAAAAAAATTCCTTTCTTTCCTAGCCCTGTGGCTGTGCTCTCCTTTCCTCTGCTCGTGTCCCAGAGCCGTGCTCGGGTCAGCAGCAAGCTAACGCTTTTGTCAGCGTGATTAATAGCGCTGTGGATTGTCGTTAATTCACTGGCTAATGACTGCAACTCTGGCCGCTCCTGGAGTAATCGGGTGATGTATGTGGGGAGCGCGCACCTCATGGCAGAGGTGAAAATCATTTCGACAAGTCAAATATTGTCACAGGGAACAAATGGCTCTCCCTGTTAATAAAAATTAATGAATTTTTTTTACCACTGGCCTGCTAAATGAAGCTGTGGAGTGACTGAGTGGAGGGGACAAGCTCGGTGGAATTAAGCACTTTATTTGATGGTTAAAACTATAAACATCTTTATTACAGTTGTGATAGGATGTGGCAAGTGGTGTTGGGGATTTTGTTTGTGTTCCAGAGAGGTTTGTTCAGATGCACAGAGGCTTTTGAAAGTTTGTGTCTCTGTCTGCATGGTGAGGGAGAAAACAAAAGAGGTTAGGTCTGGTACGGTGGGGCTGAATGTTTGACGTTAGTAGGTAGCGGCTCCTCCCTCCATTCTTTCCAGGATGTATCCAGAGTGCCCTGGCCACCCTTGGGCACCCAGCTTTGGCAAAGCTAACTCTCTGCTTGCCGAGGGCTGCTGGCCTGCTTCTGCCTTTCTGCCAGTTCCTTGCCCAATCAAGCCTCCGGTTACACCAGTATTCAAATAACTGTTGACATTTGCTACCAAGCCTGGGCGTGGGGCAGGCCTCTGGGAGAGGCTGTTCTTTGTCCCTGGAGGCTTTTGAGCTGAGGCTGGAGATAGGGTGAGAGAGGCAGAAGTGACGTGGCAAAGGCAGCATCCTTGGAGAAGTCAGCAGAACTGTTTGACGCTCCAGCAGGAACCACTCCTTGGTGACCTGTTAACTAGTGAGCTGCCTCTCAGAGGTGATTCCAGAAGAGTTGGGCTTGGTTTCATGCGGGCTTTTGACTCCATGCCGATGAGCAACGTTGGGTCCTATTAGTGAGGTCATGGCCTTATAGGTGCTCTCTGTAGAGCAAGGTGCAGCCCAGCATTACGTCAGATTCCAGAGGGACCAGTGGGAGCACTGCTTGAGTCCTGGTGGTGGTGGTTTTTGGAACCACTGTTGGTAGATGCACTCTTAGGGAAATGGGCAGGGAGCTTTGATCAGCTCCTCTTTTGCTCGCATCAGCCGCAATTTTTAGACTCTGGCCAAGCCGACTGAGGAAGGTCCATTTGAAAATCCTAGTATGAAGTAGAAAACAGATGTTAGCCCTGATACAGGGCCTTAGTTCTTCTATCAGATGTATATGGAAAATGTTCCAGCAGTTTCACCATTCTAAAGTTGTCTATATGAAGAAAAATATTCCTTGACCTGTCAGAGGTGTTTAACATTTTCCAAATCACATATTTGTTTATCTAGAGAGCAGAAAAACAGAGGGATTAGAGATGGAAAACACCGACAGGCTTTAAAATAAACAAACAAACACTCTCAGTGTCCTGCTGGACTGAACACCGAGTGCCCGGGCTCCCTTTGCAGACCAGGACACGTCCTGCAGACTTTGTTGGTTTGGGTCGGTTTTGGGGGGTGCGCTGTAGGAAAGGCGATCTTGCATGCTGCATTTCTTCCATTTTCTGCAGAGATGCTCTGGCAGAGACTATCTCGGTGAACAGGAGGGGAAATAGTGATACTGCTTAAAAATGCGTGGCTTTTCCCAGCAAGGTGAAGGTACTGTCTTGGGAGAAGCAGAGGTTTTCTATCCTTCTGGGTTGTGTTTCCCTTAATGAAGTCTCTTTCCTGTCTGAATTTAATGTTAATGTGAACATGTTTGCTGCATCTCAGAGAACAATCTCAAAAGAACCACAGGAAAGCAAAATGCCATTTGTGTGATCTGAGCCCACTTGGAGGCTGTGGTGTTCTGGGTAGCGAAGTGTTTAAGTCACTGATCAGCAGTGAAAACTTCCTGCGTCAGGGATTATGAATTGTCCTCGATTCGGGGTGGAGAGGCTCTCCTTCAGACAAACCCTCAGCAAAGTCTTGATTGGTTCTGACTGTTCAAGATCCCCCTAGGATCTTACTCCTTTTTCCCATGTGGAAACACAGTAGGGTGTTGGCTAATGACGCGTTGTCCAGGTGTAGTGTTTTTCTTTGGGGTGAAATGTTCTTCCCTTACACTCCCAGCAGTGCATCTGAGTGCTCAAATGAGGCATTTGATTCCCGACACAACCAGTGTAGAGATGTCTAAAACCATACTGGAACACCTGGTCTGTACGTTGTGATGGCGACTGTGGGCACTGTACAAGCGCAGGAGAACAGCGAACAACATCGTGCTGCAGCTTCTGCTCTCCAGATGGGTTTTATTGGTGCACTTGGACACTGGCTTTGGCACACGCTTCATCGGAGAGTCTACCCTGCTCGTCAGAGAGAGACAGAATAAATTAAAGCTTGATTAAGCAACCCCAAATCTGGGTTAAGCGTTACTGGGTTTAAAAACAAATTCTTTGTGGGATGTAAGAAACGAAGAGCCTGTCTTTTGAAAAGACTTTGAAAATGTTAAATTTAACTTACTACCTTATGCCAAAGTCCACTGGTGCTGACCCATATAGACCAATTCTTTATTACATAAAATACCTCTTTTTTTAAAGCATTCATGCTGTTTTTAACTTACCTTGAACTGTTGTGATACAGATCTCTGAGGAAATTGTTTTCCAGTGGGGAACTGGAGGTTCCACAATGCCACTTCTAAATTCCCCTGTGCTTCATTATGTGTTTTTTCCATATATCTAATATTCTAATACACTTTTCTGTAATTATCCTTGAAAACTGGTTTGTTTTTTTTTTTTAAACTGCATGAATGAGATTGAAAGTTGTCAGCTGGGCAGAAGATACTAATTTTCAAATTTAAAGTAAATGGCTGAATATACCTCCCTCAGAGACAGCGGAGTTTACTTTGAATGGTAAATAACATCAGCCAGAGCTGCTCCCTCCTGCCTTGGTCTGAACAAGGGCAGCCTCCTTTGCCATCGCGACTGACCAAGCCCGACGTGCATCTCTTTAACGTGCCCATGTGACTGTTCAAATCCAGGAGCTGAAGAGTTAAGGCACAAATAAAATCTCAAGTTCAGACTGTCAGCTTAGATAGTGCTTAGCAAGGGTCGAGAAAAAAAAGCCAGTTGTGATTTAGAAGAAAAACAGTGAGATTTGACCAATTCCATGGAATACCTTTCTTAGCCCCGGGGCAAGTGGAAGTGGTATATTAACCAAGGAATAGAGCAGAGGAGGAAAAAGGCCAAATCACATTTCTTTGAAACAAAGAGGCTTTTTACCAGGAACAAGCCTTGATAAAAATTACAGTGGCATCGCAAGTCATTTCACCCGCTCTGCCTCAGGCTATATTAAAGCAGTGAGGAAATAGGGGATGCAGCAGCCCTGAAATACAAATACAGTAGTTCCAGGAGCGTTTTTAGTATAAATAATCCTTTTTAGAATAACGTAGTGGCTTTAAATAGGGCCAGGTGGTGGGTGCAGCACCCAAGATGGCTTTGGAAAAGTGTAGAGGGAAGCAGGGTCGTGCACCTCTGGATGTGAGCACGTGCCCCGCGATGCCCCATCTTCTTCATTGCTCCCACGTCTTCCCAGGTTTCTGACTTCAAACAGAATCTAACGAAATCAGCTTAAAAATAAAGTTAGTGGATGGCTCGAGCTAAGCTGTAAGAATACTGTGGTGTGCTGGTGAACTGAATGGGTCTGAAAGTACCACAGAGTTCCCTGGCATTGGGAGAGCCTCCACTGGAGATCGTGAGATTCCTACGAATGTTTCCACCGTTGCTTGACATTTTTTTGCAGCTCCTTGGGCAAGTCCTGTAACCCATCTGTGGAGCGCTCAGGAATCCTACCTGTCCCACAGCGTTTGTCACGGAGCGTTAGGGGAGGATTGTGTGCAGTGGTACGTCCCACCATCACTTGAACTTGCTGTCATCCTGTCCTGCGTTTTGCAGAAAAAGTCTAGGAGTACTTTCTCAGTCAGAAGTGACTTGTAAATAGGCATTGGTGGCAAAAAGCACCAGGATTAAACATAAGCTTAGTTCTTGGTCAGGTACTTACTGTTGTTTTTCTCACAGAGGGGAATGCCTGTCTTTAAAGTGCCCTTGAGTGATCAGCAAAAAAATGCATCCAGTGACAGTCTCTGTGGAGGTGCCCACAATGCCAACAGTTACTGAAACCAGGACGTGAAACGTTTTGAGGAGAAACAGAGGGAGATCTCTGCAGAGAACAGGATTTAAAAAACCAGTTGTGTTTCTTACTGTCATCACTTGCCCCAGTAAAATTCCTATTTTTTCATAGTAGTTAAACATTTCTGTGATCTATCAGAACATGGGTAGCCAGAGGAGAGGTGCTTGGGCCAGGAAAGGAGTTTGATTTTGTTCCTATAGTATCAGTAACGTGATCCTCAGCCTAATGGTGGGAAGTATTTGGTGTATGAGACCTCTACGTCTCTGCTGGATTTTCCTAATTTGCATGTTCAAAATCTGATGGTTAAATGTGAATTGGATGTTGACTGAATGGATTAGTTAGAGGTGCGTCTCAGCCACGAAGGTCAGATGCAAATTGAAGTTCAGTTGCCGTCATAGTGCTTGATTGTTGCAGTGTTTTCCCCTCCATAAAGCTGCATCATCAGTTTATGGGCAATTCCTGTTAAGAAAAATCAGTTGGTAATGTATGCTTTTAATGGTTGTAAGAAAAGGATGGATAATACGATTACAAGTCTCTTTAGACGACCAGGACACAGAGAAAACACAATTACTTGTGGCTCTTGTTGCCGTTTCAGGACCACCACTGGGCTCGGTGGGCTCTAGCAGCAAGTTAACGTGTGTGTGTGAGCACCGAGACTGGACTCGGAGCCAGTCGGGGCTGGCTGTGGAACCCCACCGCACTCCGTGTGCTTTGGAAGCCAACCCGTAGGAAGTGGGAAAGCCTTTTCCAGTTGATTTTTGAACACAGTCCTCTGCTCCCAGCACTGTCTAATCTGAGCAGCTTGTCTCTGTGGTTAACGCCTCACCAGGAGGGAGCTCTTCACAGTCCAACCGGAGATCCCCCTCTGCAGAGCCCTGGCTACTCTCAGTCGTGGGCTTGGGACAGTGACAAGGGATGGTGGCCAAACCACACTTCCTAATGAAGAAAAGTTGAGGGTTGCGAGTAGAATCTCAGGAGCAGCAGCCGAAGCTGGGATGCTTTCCAGTAACAGGTGAACCCCCCAAACCCCGCAGTTAGCTGGGTGGAACGGAGGCGTCTGGAGTCGGCAGCAGGCAGATGCCAGTGTGCTGCTCGCTCCAGGGGAGTAACGCAGCAGCTCCAGGGCTGGAGCCAAGGCGCAGGACCTGTTCCCAGGCTCTCGGTGTCCTGGCAGAGCCAGCCCAGTGGGTCTGGGCACTGCTGGTGTGCAGGGCTGCCTCCTTGCCGGGCTCCCTTCTGCTCAGCGTAAGGTTTGCTGCTGCCTGTGCACAGACAGGGGTGATCCTTTGGCAGGCCATGTCACGTCACGGTGTAAAAACTCCAGAGCGAAGAGCTTCAGCTTAATGTTTGTCAACCCTTTGTGTGTCCTGTTCAGGGCGGGCCTTGGGCAGCCTCTTCTGTGCAAAGAGGAGTTCTTACACCCATCCTCACTTGACTTTCAGGTCTGGAAAAAACATTCTTGGGTCAAACTGTGAAGTTTGAGCCTGCTGCAAAAATGTGTCCATGAGTTTTGCGAATAAAACGTCAGTCATACGCAGCTGCAGGAGGACTCAGCCCGTTGTGTTCTGCTAGGAGACCTTGCGCTGGAGCGGTTTGGTTCAGTTTGACCGATGCAGATGCTGTGGGGTGCGTCATTTGGGAACCTCTTTAGCAATAGAACTGTGCCTTCTACATCTGTGCCTCATGATTTGAAAGCATGTGAGGTAATGATGAAGACTTTCAAAGACTGGCTGTTACAAACTAGAGTGGGCTAATCCATTAGAAAAAATGCAACAAGTTTTACAGGGTTTTTTGGCTGTGAAATAGAAGGGGTGGGTGGTAGAAAACAGCTTGAAATACAAATCTAGAAATTTGGTAAATTTGTGCATATCTGAATTTTAAAAGTACCTAGATAGTGTTACAAGTGTTGAGGAAAGCATGGTTTGCAGAGTGCAGCATGAGTCAGGATGGTAAAAATAGTATGAAGCCATTTTTCACTGTTTTTGCAGAGCTCTGCTGTTTATTCTGCGATATAAAATTGGTGAGCTTCACTGGAATCCTCTTGGCCAGGGATGGAAAATCCAACTTACGTTGTGGCATTAAAATGTGTGCCTCGGTGCCTCTGAAAATAGAGCTCTGCTTTTGACACCCACCTCACGGCTCAGTCCTGTGTCCTGCATTGATTCACTGATTCCCTTTTATTCTGCAGAGTCTGTTGACACTGTCCCTTTCCCTGCGCTGCCCTCCCTCCTCTCCTCCGTGCCTGGGGTATGTTTGTCTGGCTCACGTTAGGAAATATAAATTGTTATCGATTAATATTAATATTTAGCATGTTTGTGAAAATGTCTTTTCCCACCGCTATTAATCTGCTATGTTAATAATGGCAGGACTCCTGTTCTGGACCCTGGGGAACCCACAGTGAGTTGAATGACAATGAGACGGTGACAACAGCCGAAAAGCTTTCACTTGGCAAAGATGTGAATTCCAATTGCAAGGTCTCCTTTTGGAGACTTACAAATGCTTTATTCTTGTTCTATGGTTTGACATCCAGGACTGAGAGAAATATCCAGCATCGTTTGTTCGTGGCTGGAGAGCTGGGCTAACTGCATTTATTTATTTATTCTGAACAGGGACGTTTCTCTTCGCGGAGAATTTATCTCACAGTCATTTTTAAAGTTCCACTTTACTGCATTTCCAGCAAAGAAATTTCTGTAGAATTGGACCATTTCTATAGTTTTACAGAATTTTAAAGGGGAGGTGTTTTGTTGCAAAAACAAGCAGAGCACTGAAAAGCAATGATGATTTTCTTTACAAAGGGGAGCAGTTTCTTTAGGCTTTGAGCTCTTCCTCTCCAGGTTTTCTTTCTGCCGTATTATTTCTGTTGATTCTCCACAAATACTTGTAATGACTGTGTGTGTAATACACTGTATGTTTCTTCTGAGGCTTCACTGGAGCTATTAAGTTGTAAATAGTTTAGAGACAGAAATCCCAAAGGCTAGTATTTTTTCCAATAGCTTTAATAATAAGATAGAGCTTTTTTTTCTTAAAAGAACTTAGTTTATCTCCTGCATCCAGATATGCACTGAATTAATTCTCTAACATAGCACGATTTGTAGAAATGTCATCTTGAATTCAAATATAAAACAAAATTCTGAGCACAGAGAGATCAGTTGAAGTGTAGTTATGGACAACAACATTCTCTAAAGTGTTTGAATCTAAAAGGATCTTATGTGGAAATAATTTTGATGCCTGGTTGAACTTTTACTGGAAATATAATACTGGCATTTAGTGGAGAGTAATTTGGCACTTTCCCTGCTGGTTTTACTGGAGGAAAATGTGTATTAAGGAACACACTGAATACTGTTTCAAGCTTTATTCTTCATTTCTGCCAGCAGAAATCCCTTAATGAAAGAAAACACTTAATTTTTTACTTAAAACCAAAGGCACTTTAAATCCTTAATGCCTGTTCCTCTTACAGCCAAGTCCTGAAGCAGCTGGGTTTTTTCAGAACATTTATCAAAAAACCCATCTGATGAGCTGTCCTGCTCTGTGCGCAGCCACGAGCTGTTCTGCAGCTCACCTCTGCCGTGAGGAGCTTTCTGCTGCTTTGAGGGGTGCAGCTACAATCAAATCAAAACAGACCATAAATGTAAAACTTGAAATGCGTGGTCGAAGTAGACATGGCAAGGGTATTACGTTTAGTTTTTATCATAGTCCTCTTCCCATGCTGCCTCCTCCTGCCTCATCCCTCACTGTCCCCACACTGTGTAACTTGGCAGTTCTTGGTATTCTCCAGAACTGAATTGTTTTTTGAAGAGTTCTGCAGCCGTTCTGCGTTAGACAGAGGTTCAGGGAAGTTTCATGTATTACCTCCTCAAACACCAGTTGCAAAGTCAGAGTAATTTGGGTGACTCCGAGTCAGCAGTAACTGCGTAAGGTTCTTGCGGGGAGAAGTGCCTAGAGCTGGCTCTTTTCTGAAATTTTAGACAAGGAGATGTGTTAAAGCTCGTGTCTCCTTTGGACAGGGAATGTGAAATACCAGATCTTACCCAGAACCAGTCTGATTGTCCCTAGTTCCTTCCTTGGATTTTGGGTGTGTTCAGATAATACAGTCAGGGAGCCTGTGAAAACCTGCGGGTATGTTCTGAAGAAGAACCAGGCTTGTTTCCCTGACAAGTGTCTAATGTGCTTTATGTAATGTGTCAGCTGTTTAGGGGGGCTGGAAATCAGAGGTAACAGAAGAAAAATTCTATTTTAAGTTGGATATTTCTAGATGTGTTCAGCATCTGTGGAGGAAAAAATAGGCAAAATCACAGCAAGTTGTAGCAGAAGTGCCCACTAAACTCAAAAACTAAATAGAGGATTGTACTAGCAGTGTAATTTCTCAAAGGTCAAAACAGATCGTGCGGCACTCCTTGGGCACAGCGGCATGCTGGCAAAACCACTTCCCATCCGTGACCACTTCCCTCCCTCTACATTTATTACCCAAGGCTTTTTTCAACTGTAAAACTTGGGCAAATGAAGGGTTTTCAGGAATGAGTGAAAAAGAAAGGACATTTCTAAATGTTCATTTCAAGTAGAATTTACTTTTCCTTCTGCAGCAGGTAGGATTGTGTGGAAAAGCTTTCTGAGCATCGCTCCGGAGGGAGACCTGAGCAGAGCCTCAGCCCCGTGTGCGTGCCGGAGGTTGCTCTTGGCAGTTTCTGTTTTGTTTGCTGAATGTGGTGCTTTCTGACCAGCATCCAACAGCAAATGCTGTAGGTACTTACCAGTACAGCTTAGGTGGAGGAGGAAGGTTTTTCCAGCGAGCGGAAGGAAGAAATTGTGTGACAGGCTCAAGTGTCTTGACGTATTCTTTATCGTCCTTTCTTTACAGCCATTGCAATTAGGTGTTGTTTGTGGACGGAGGAGAAGCCATTTCTGTGTGGCTGAGAAGCATTTAATGCTTCGGTCCCATCCTTACTGAAAGAGAAATAATTCTTGTCACCGCAGTTTGGGCACTACTTCACATCCCTTCTGGCAGAATTTCAGAACGGCTTCCAGGGAAGGTCTTGCACTGGGGTTTAGGTCTTTGGCTTTTGTATGCAGGCTCTTTGAGGTGGTACTAACACCAGCCGTTCTTTTCTTTAGTCTGAAGACTCCCCATGTGTTCAGGGAAACGTGCCTTTGTAGGTGAACTCTCTTGCCAACAGCTGGTTACCTTCACCAGTAGAGTGACTGGGAAGCCATTCTTAGACGAGATGTGTACTGGAGCCTTATGGAGGATTTTAATTTTGACGCTGCTGTTTGCAAAGCACACTGCATAAGTGCTGCATCCTAAAGAACGAGAGCCTGGGGGAGACAAGCTGCCGGCTCCTGGTGCTGCAAAGCGCGTCAAGTTTGTGGACATGAGGCTTGGTAACCAAGGGCAGAGAGCTTCAGTCCAAGGAGAGATGGTGTTTCTGCTCTTCTATTGTATTTCAGCTGTGGCCATCAGGTGGCAATCTGATCACTAAGATCATTTGCTGTTGTGAAGCCTGTTTGGGTGGGTGCTCTTTGGTGCTTTCCAGTGTCCTTTGTGATTTATAGATGGGGTTCTGCTCTGCGCCTGGCTGTTGGCTTTCGGCCGGCTCAGGACAGAGCAAGAGCAGGCAGCGAGGCTTGTGCAGAGTTCTGAAAAGAGTAAGGCAGGATGTGTACTCATTATGATTTACCTGCAGTCAGTTATCCACGGGCAGCACAATATTTGGGGAGAAAGAGCCCTGTCATTTGTTGCTAGGAGTTAAGCACATACTTTCTTGATGTCAGTATTTGTGCTGTTGGCTGTTAGAAGCTGTAATGGTGAAGATTCGTTCCCAGCTCTGCTGGTCTACAGATCAGACATGAAAATTACTTCATTTTTGCTGATGAAACTTAGTGAGCGTATGCCTTTCTTGAGCCTGAGATGCCAGGTTCGCTTCTGAGACAACGCAGGAGTTCAGTGGGTGCCTGTAATTCTTCTCCAGGTTGTTTAGAAAATAAATACCTGGTTTTTTACATGTTGTATTAATACAGACCAATTTGACAGGAACATCTGAGCTGCAGCCTGTCGCTATTTTATGCATGAGAAAAATGAGGTGTTTTCTGTGAACATCCCATTCTGGAGCTGTCTGCCAAATTGGAGCTTGGGAAGTCACCCTGGGTCAGCCCCCAGCACAGTGCCACAGAGCGTGACAAAGGTGTGCGGGGTTCTTGTTGCTCTCGTTGGGAGCTCTGAGTACAGAAGGAATGTGGGATTGCCCCCAGTTTTATGTGTGTTTCCGGGGCAGTGGCTCTGGAGGCAGGTTGTGCTCACTGGCCAGGCACTAGCTGCCAGGCATTAATTCATTCTCATGTCTTCTGCAAGCGTCCCGAGCGAGGGAGTCGGAGATGCTCTTTGTGGTGTCGGTGAGGGTAGAAGATGTGCAGTCATTTCAGCTAAGTAGATATTTCCTTAGCAGACCTTTATATTATAATAATAATAGCAATAAATATACTAAAAATCAAAGGCAAAACCTGCCCAAAACCCTCCCGAAATCTAAAGCGTTGTTTCTGCTACCACCGTTTCCTTTAACACCAAACTTTTTCTTTCATTACAGCTGCTAAATAGATTATTTATGAGGTCCCTCACCAGTACTAAAGCATCACTCTCATTGTTGCAAGAACCTCATTGGTGTCACACAGATTTTAAGCCTGTGCCCATATCTGATTATCTGTGGAAACAGCCTTTCAATGGGTCTTTTTGTAGAGTGATTTTGCTAGTGAGCTTTGAAGGACTAATTTCAGTTTCATGACAATAACAGTAAGGTCAAGTTGTATTTCTGTACTGCTTTTCACAGAACCAGACATTCCAGAGCATTGAAAAACTTGCCGTTAGAAGAAGGGCAGATGTAGGACAGCATGGTTGTCAGCAGTAAAAGGCCACATCCCACGTCCAGCTCTCGAACAGCAGCCAGCTGATTTGTGGGGAAACTCAGCAGGACTGAAGATTGTTCCTGGAGAACAAGATGTTCTCTCTTTTTTGACCCAGTTGTGTTGTCTCTAGAGTGCTGCTGAGGGGAGCACTGAGGCTGGCGAAGGGAGCACTGTGCAGCGAGGGCGGTCTAGAAGAGTCTGCATGCTGTGATTATAGGCCTGTCAGCGATGCGATAATTTTGGTTTGTGATTTCTTGTGAAATATGAGGCCAGTCAGATGTGGGTTCAGCCTCAGAGTAAATTAAAATTTAATCAGACCGACTGATTGTCCCATAGAAGAAATTATATTAACAGTGCTCAGTAGCAAGGTGTCTTTATACTTGACTTGCATCGTCTGAAAATTTTCACAGGTTGTGCTTCAATAAACCTAGTTCTGCTTTTCAACTCAGCTGGAATTCCTGTTTCTTAAGTGCAAAAGAGGCTAATCATAGAGTAGAAAATAATTTGACTTGCTAATACTAGGAGAGAAAACATTTACAAGCAACCACAAGTATTTTCAGGGTTGTGGAGCAGATCATGCTTCTGAAAGCTTGTTTCTGGCGACGTGTTTGAGGAAGGAGGGTTGCACTTTTTAGCAGAGGAAACATTTGTAAGCTGTAGGAGGCAGTTCTCTGCATTTCTGCAAAGCTGGAGCAAAAAAAAAATGTTGGCAAAGGAATCAAAATCTTCTTCTTTACTAAAGTCTGCCGCAAGGTTTCTTAGGCATGAACTCAGGAAAGTCTTTATTAGGCATTAAAAAAAAGAGGAGGAGCTGTGTGTGTCAGCCAGCCGGTGTATTCTGAGGGTGCAGAGGAGGGGCAGTGTGTGGACCTGAAGCGGAGCCCCGTGTTCCCAGCTATTCTTCCCTGATGGTTTCTGGTTGGCAGCCAGAGCTGTCCTCCACGCTGCAGTGCAAACGGTAATTTTTGCTGGGTGCTGTCTCCCCCCCGATTACATCAGAGGTCAGTCATTAATATGCACTGTGGGAGTCCCTCTCGTTTCTGCATGGTCCACAATGAGGCGGTTGTTGGACTTGTTATCATAGTGGAAACTACTGTGCAAAGAAAGCACAGTCATGCTGCCTCATGTTTAATTGAGAGATGGCAAATCTGCTCCCAAAATACTTCAGCTACTTGTGTTGTATGACAAATGTGTTTTTCTTTTCCCCTTCCTCTGTTTCCCTCCCCTCCTTCTTGGATGAAAAAAAAGCTCCATTTTCATTGTAGCTTAGCAATTGACTCCTCTTGGAAAAATCGCCAAGCATTATTACCCTTTGAGTCTACCCTTTTCACTCTTAAACTTCCCATCTCTTATGTATTTCAGGCTCCTTGGGACTTCTTTTTTTTTTAACATTTCAGAGCTGGTTGCATAACATGCTTCCTTCATGTTCATGCTGATGTTTGGTGTCATCGTAGGTGTGTTCTTGTAGGCCCTGGTCGGCAGGGATGCTCTGTAGCGCAGCAGACCCGCTCCACTCCGGAGATGAGTTGTTGAGGTTTTAGAGTCAGAATGCAGATGCTGCAGTGGATGAGAGAAACCAGAGGTGAGGGTTTGGAAAAGTTTGGTTGGAGTGTTTGGTTCTGGAAATAGAAAAAAAGGATTCCTAGGTTCTGAGGTCTGACATCTGCTCAGCTACAATCCCCCACGCTTGCTGGCCCTGGGACAGTGAGGGAAGGGTTGAAGCAGGGCTCGGGCTGTGTTCTCCAGGCTCCTGATGCAGAAATGTCGCCAAGTCTCTGTTAGAACTACAGGTCTGGGGACTTGTGGAAATCCTAAGAGTCCTTACGGCAAGGTTGCCTTAGGAGATTGGCCTCTTTGGTTGGTCCATAAATGAATTTGGAGGAAATGCGGCAGTTTCTTAGTGGAACTGTGCCTGGCAGAATTCTGCCGTGAAATCACTGAAATGCGTGTCTGAATGAAGCATTTTGGATTCAACAGACTATCATTTTCCAGTTAAAAGTATTTTCTGAGAACTTCTTAGTCAACTCGTGTGCTCACAGTCTTTTTTCCTATTTAGTTTTCTTTCAGTACATTCTAGTAAACATGTCTCAGGTTATTTGTTCTTGGCAAGTGATGGAAGAGGAAGGGGTGGCTGAAGAATATTTTTAGCTTGTACAAGCCAATATCAAACCAGAAAATGGATGCGTGTTGTTACAGGTTTAATAATGGAATTGACTTGTAATTCTCTGAAGTGTAATAATTTGTTACTGGAAAATGAAGCTTAAAGATCCTTGCAGGATTAAGGGTATTTACTTTGGGCTGGGGGTTGTTTGTTTTCGCCAAACACACACACGCTCCCTTCCTATCCTCTGGACTGCTTTGATTCCCAGTCTTTTTAGGCACTGAGCTGAACGGTGCTGTAACCAGTGAAGATACTGAGCATGAAAGTTTTGAGATGGTGTTTCTGACTGGGTGCAGTTATCAGCTCAGGCTAGTAGTGTTAACTGCTGCGTAAGATTCTGCCTGTGTTCTGTACGCATCCCATTCACATCTTCGGCTGTGTGTTGGTGGGGTGTTTCCTACTGCCTTGTTCAGCTGAAGAAGTTGAGGGCTCGGTGAGCCAGCTGCAGTACCTTGCTGAGATGTAGCTGGAAGGTCACATTGGCCACGGCTTCTGTTGTGTGACACATTGAACCCAAGAATCTCAACTACTAGCCAAAGAGTTCTTGCCAAAATGAAGTTGGATTTTACCTTAATTTCTCTTTTATTTCCTCTACAACATACACTGAGCCAGTTAAAACACTAAATGGTTACAGGGAACCCTGAACACCTCTTCTGCGTTTTCTTCCCTCTTTCCGTTATTGAAAGACAACCACTACACAAGCCCTGATCCAGTATAATGTGGCAGGCCACCAGTAGCTTCCATCCCATTCTTCAGCAGCACTGAATATTGTGCAACTGGTACAAATATTTTTACCTCACGACCTGAGTTCCGTAGGTGAGGGTTATCTTTTTTCCTGCCACTACATCTCTCCCTAAAGCATGTGAACTGGGCCTTATGAAACTTTGTCCCAAGAAGAGATTAACTAATGTTCACGTGAGTATTTCAGTGTGTTTTGTTCTGCTGTTTCCCCTTTTAGGTGACAGCGAGATTGTAAATAATATGTACGAGACCGACCCTGATCTCCTTGCTGGCGAAAGTGCAGAGGAGGAAACAGAGGACAGTATTATGTCCCCCATTCCTGTCGGACCTCCATCACCCTTTCCCACCAGTGAGGACTTCACTCCCAAGGAGGGCTCACCTTATGAAGCTCCCGTCTACATTCCTGATGACATTCCAATCCCACCAGATTTTGAACTCAGAGAATCTTCGATTCCAGGGGCAGGGCTAGGGATTTGGGCCAAAAAGAAGATTGAAGTTGGGGAAAGATTTGGACCTTATATGACAGTACAGAGGAGCACATTAAAGGAAACAAACTTTGGATGGGAGGTAAGCGTGTCGAATGTGATCATCACATTCATTTGTCTTCTGTGCAAACTGTTGGTAAAGCTGGAGTGAGTCCTGACTGGCCTGGGGACAGAAGTAGTGACTTTGCTGATGCCGTGTTTCCCTGCGTTACTTTGCATCCCCGATTACATGCACTATTTAAAAAGCAGCAGATCTCCTTTTTAAGATCCTTTCTTGGGCTACAACTACTGCTCTAGCACCATTTTAGAAGGTTGGTTTAAAATGATGTTGGGTCACTTCTTAAAGTGCTTGTCATTTTCAGATTGTGTTCAGAACTTGTCACAATGGAAGAAATGTGATTAGTCGCATCATGTTTTGTAGTTGGGTGTGTTACCTTTGACTTCCAGTCCATGTTAGCTGTGCAGGCGTTATTAACTGGTCATAGAAAAATAGCATGTACCCATTAACACCCTGAATGTTCTTGAGTTCTCGTTCTGCAGCAAAGATAAAGAAATGTGAAAGTCATTTTTCCCTAAGAGCTCAACAAACCCCAGTCTTCAGTAGGAAAATCAGCACTATCCCTGAACTCCTGACTTTCTCTCTGCTTTTCTGGGGTTACCTAGAAATCCTCTTAGTCTCTTCTGCTCCTATATTCTTGATTTGAAAATATCTATACCCCTAAGTGTTACCATAAATGAGAGTGGATTCTGTGAAGAGGGAAATGTAGCCTAGAATTTATACTCTGTGTCCACAGGTCTATCCCAGTCCATCCAGTGTCCCTTATAGAACTGCTTCTCTGTTGTAGCCCTAACGTCTGCCCCAACGCTGTGATACCCCTGTGGCACATTTATCTGCTGTCTCGTGTCTTGAGGAAGAGGCTGCGTCTGGGACAGCTGGTCCAGGAAGGTCTGCCTGGGCTGACCAGGATGCACATGCTGTTGGCTCGAGTAGCCCTGTCTCTCAAAATACGTGGAAGCTGAATTTTATCTCCCTTTCCCCCTGGGTGAGGCAGTTTCTCCATCAGCCGCTGGCTGGTCTGAAGCTGTTGTTTAAAAGCTGTTGGAGTGTGGAGCTGGGACGTAGCTAAGGAACAAAGCTGTAAGACTTGCCGAGTGGGCCGGTGCGATCACAGAAGCTCCGTTTTCTTAAAAAAGGAGGTCAAAAAAGCCAGCCTGCAGCATTAACATTTTAAATTGTGCCTGATTGTATTTAGACTCCCAATTGTGAAGTCTGAAGACCAGTGAACAGTTAGATTCTGCGAAGGCCAAGCAAGTATGTGCAGATGTTTTTGTTTACTTTTTTTAATGTGTCCAAAGTGCAGGAAAAAGCAAAACCCACTTTCTATAAAAACAAAACTCAATCATGTTTTGTCGTTCTGCAGTAGGAAGTATCTGAAGAGCTAAAATCAGAGTTTAGCTGAATGACTGAGTCAAGAGTTTCCTTTTGTCGCTCTCCTAACGCAGGAAGAAGAGGGAAATTGAGCTGAATGAGAGTTTTGATTCCCTCTCCCTCCTGCCAATGGCATCCTCAGGAGTTCAGCTTTGTGTTAGCTGCTTTTCTTGTGAATATCGTTACAGAATAGTTGGTTAGTACCATGCATCAGCTTCAAAACATGGGTTGTTAGTTAATACCCTGGAAATCCGTGTCTGTCTTGGGCAGGCTGTCGGTATGAGGCAGCTTGAGATTGCCTCATGTACGGCTCGCTCGGAGGGCTCTCTGCAGCACAGCACAATTTTCCTCTAGGAACATGCGGTATTGATTATTCGCAGGTTGCAGTGTGGAAGAGGCTCCTACAGAAAGGTGAATTCTCTTTTTCTGAACCTGGTGTTTGTAGGTGGTTGTTGGTTTGAGGGTTTTTTAAAGACAGTGACTTTTTGGGAACAAAGTGCTGTCCTTCTTGGCTGCTGGAAGTCACGTGAAATTTGGGTAATACAAATCTTTTTTTCTATGACCTTGGCAAAACTTTGTCCTTGTGCTTTATATTTCTGATAAAAGTTTGTGTTTGCATTCACGTGTTTCAGAAATGTTCCCCACATCACTCTGCACGGAATGCCAGGCCCGCTATAAGCTGTATCTCTTAACTTCAGTCTAGGTTGACTTTGTGATACTGTTTATTTTTGTAGTGTAATTGAACAAACTTTTCTTCTCTGTGGTACTTCCCGCATTTCAGCGGCATTCTTTTGTTCTCTGATTTGGCAGATCTGTTTCATACCTGAACGGAGGGACTGTTTGTCCTTCCTCAGGTGTCCTCAAACACTGTCTTTGACTTTGCTTGTACCTGCAGATACCTCTTGAAGTTTTCCACTTTGCAGTGTGTTTAAAGGCAGTTCAGAAACCTGTCTGTAGTCATTCCATACCTCCGTCATTTCGCTTGGGAACAACATACACAAATACCTTCTGCCTGTGTGGTGGGTTCTGAGCTGTTCCCTTCAAGTGCAAGGTTGGAAAAGCCTGGAAGAGGTTTTCTAGGCAGCTCTACGTGGCGTCACTTGTGCTAGGAAATTGTAGCCTGAGATACGTTGATGTGTTTCCATCGTCGGTGAATAAGATGGAGTAGGCAGACAATGGGCAGCAAGAGAAGAAGAGCAAAGGGGAAGAGTTTTTGTCATCCTATAACTTGTTGACTTTTGCCTCAGTTTGTTGTTTCTTTGAATAGTGGTGAATCTTACAAATGTAGTTCTGGTAGCGTACACTGAGACGTGTTCCTTACACTCTTGACGTGAGTTTTGGTCGATGCTTCTCTGAACCTTGCTGTTTTGACTTGGGAGTGCTGTTGAAAGACTTGCTACCTGTAACTCCTTATCGTTGACTAGCTGAGATGTTACTATTACACTTGGGTTGCCTGTTCCATTCGTTATATCAGTGTGCTTACGTCAGGAAAGGTTCCTGTTCCTCACACCTGGCTGCTTTCTCTGTTCGTATTTCTCAGTCATCCCCGATGGTTTGTGCTCGTGACAATGCCGCTTTGTGAACACGAGATCCTGGAAACCTGGGCTGCTTTTGTTTGGTTTTAGTAGTCATCACTTCCTTAATTTTAATGATGTTTCTGCCTGTTGCACAAGAAATTTTTGCCCTTCATCACAGGAAGTTTGTTGTCAGACTTTGACTAAACAAAAAATGTCCCTAGAAGCACTAATACCTGCAGACAATTTATCCCGTGGATTGCAGGGGGCATTAACTGCTGCCAGACACAGTTATTTCTGTGGTTCAGACACATTTTGGTGCTTAAAAAACAGTCTCTGGCTTCTAAACGGGGTCTGTGTGCAAGTTCCTTAATACCTTTGGGCTTGTGCCCATCTGTCCTGGGCCCCAGTTGCTGTGGGTAGCAGGAAGGATGAAGTGGTGCTGGCGGGTCTTGCAGCAGCCTCCATGAGGCGGTGTGCGGGGGTTCTGTGGGGTGTTCAGTTAAAGCTTAAGCACGCTCATTCAGCGCTTTAAAATACAATATGAATTTAAAAATGCTGCAGTTTGCACTTCACAATTACAGCCTGTTTCTTCTGATTTCTGTAAAGAAATCCATTTTGGGGAGCTGGATGATGTGCTCGTAAGGTCTTTGATTTGAAAATGTATCTCTGACCTGTCCGAGGCATTAACGCTGCAGAAATAGCCTTCTCTTTTCAAACTGAAATCAGACTAGATATGTGAAAATGAAACAGTTAACTGTATTTCCTCGAAGTTCTCCAGGAACACGGGCTCCTGTTTAGAGGTAGGGGCCAGCTCTTTTCTCATCTAAACTGTTTGATCCAGCCCTGGCTCTGCTGTAAGACGCCTCGCTCCAGGAGGCAGAAGAAGAATGTTATTTGCTGAAACTTTCAGCTTTACTCATTATTTCCCCTAATAGCCTAAAACATCATAGGGAGTACAAAGTGCCATGTCTTACTTGCCGTATCTTGAAAAAAGCGACGGGATATTTTTTATTAGAGGTGTTTCTGCTTTTGGCCAGGCGGGAAACACTGGGTTGAGGCACTGTCCACACGTGTCCTGCTTTATCTGCGGCAAGTGTTTACTATCTTTGGTCTTTATATGTTTTTCCTCCAACATTTGCTTTGTGAAATACGTTCTTTAAAGTATTCTGTAAATTAAACCGCACCTATTATTCAAGGGCATTTTTAACTTGGGGTGGCAGTGAATGATTCATGCTCATTTCATAAAAATAAATGAGATGTGTCGGTCTTCCGGCCCCCACCCCCTCACGGGGATGAATCAGGAGGTGCTTGTGTAGGACGGTGTGTGTGCCTCAGCCCCTGACGCTGCTGCGCTGAGCATGTTTATCTACCTCTACCTTTTTTTCCTTAAAAGACACCACCCAAAGTGAAAGCCCTGTGATTATTTAGTGTGAGGTGATTGCATTTCTGCTCTGCTCTCCTGATCCTATTACTGCCTTGCCTGCTGACACAGAACATACCATTCAGAGCACCCCAAATAAATCACAGCGTGTTTTCACTTTATTGCCTCTGGGACCTAAAAAAAAAAAAAAAATTGGGTAATGATTTTGATCACTTACATTGAGTAAATAATGATATTTATCATTGCATGGTTTATTTGGCTAATTGAGAGAAGAATGGGAATCACATCCTGGAGGGAGATTTTGCAACTGAATTTCAGGGAATTCAGAAGCAGTCAGATCTGCTTTTAGCTCACTTTGCTTCACAGGGTAAATACCGTTAATAAAATGTAGTTACTGGTTTCCTTGTTGTAATTTATATGTTAAGAGAGATTATTTGCTGAAACACGAGCCTTCTCTTGCACTGAAGTGTAGAGTCAGGCTGCTTCTTTACATGTGACAGATAAGTGCTTTCATTTAATACTTTAGGGTAAAGATAGAAGCTGTCCCATGGAAGACAAATAACTGTGGAAAAAACAAGAGCCGGCAGCTAGGGATGCGGCAGGCGTTCTTGGCTTCCCGTCAGTGCCAGTGGAAAACTGCTGGTTTTTGATGATGCTTTATGGATTCAGAGCAGTCCAACCTCCCTGTTCCCACCAAACAGAATATTTAAATTTTGGTGGGGGGGTCTGTTTTGTTTGTTTTTCGGAAACACTCTTAAATGCCAAGGAAAATTTACTTCACACGACTGGCCTTGCTTGCTGAGAGGAGAATTGTGTTGTATTTCCCTGAGTCTTAAAGTCCTGAAATCGGAAGGAGCCTCTAGGCATTCTTCTAACTGACAGTTTTGTTGCGCTTCCAAGTTAAAAGAACGTACAGCCCAAATTCCCTCATTGCACTATAAAAGCTGATACAGTTGTTAAAGAAACATGTTGTGGTCTGTCCTGTTCCTTATCAAAAGATGCTAAAAGAAGTGTGAGTCCTGTAAAGGAGCAAAGAAATCCCCAGACCTGTTTGCCCTCATCTCTTGCTAACGTTCTTTCAGCTTTTAGATTGAAAGGATGTGATGACATTTCCATGTAGTTTCTCTTCATGTGTCTTCTGATTCATTCATTTTCTCTGGCCTCTGCCTTTCCCTTTGGCTTGAGAATAATGTTACTAGAACAGCTTCTATCAGGGAAAAAGAGCTTATGAACTGCTGTTTTGAAAACCACAGCTAATGCTCTTGCAGGGAATGAGCAGCCTTGGAAATTGCTGAGGAATGGTGTGCGTGGCCGTTCCCTCCGTGGAGCACGTCACCTATGTGGAAAACGCTTCCCATGCAAGGTTACCTTATGATTTCTCCAAGTTTGGTTTGGCAAGAATAATTCTGAGAAGGAAAGAATGGTGGGTTCATAAGGTGAAGAGAATGTCAGAACACTCTGGGAGCTTGATACGCCCTTCGCCACTGGTAGCTGCTGCCGGGCAGCCGTGGTTAGAATGTGCGTTATGGAACTGCAGGCAGGCTGCTGCTTTGGGCTGCACCCTGGCTGAGCCTATGTGAAGAGAGTGAATCTCAGGGAGGGTAAAGAACGTACTGAACTCTAAATATTCTACATACTCTGCAATTTTGGGCCAGTGAAGTTGCCCAACTTTGTATGTGGTAGGTAGATACTGTCCGCTTTCCAGAGAACAAGTGTGGTGTGAAGGTCACCTGAATTTTCTCCCCAATATATGGTCTTTATTCTGGTGTTAGGAGACCATCCCAGGGAAGGGGAAGTGTCAGCTTCCACGTCCTGTCCGCTGTTTGGCCCTTTCCTGTCCTGGGTGTGAACACGTGCCAGCAGGCACATGCTGTTGGCTTTTGATCCAGAACAAAAAGCATCAAAGAAAAAGCAAGGAGAGGTGTGGGGGGAACTGCTTATTGTACCAAAGGCAAAATCCCATCCTCTACACCTAAATCTGTTGGGGGGTAATTTATTAATTTCAACCCTGGACAAAAATGAGAAATGCACCTTTTGACTTCCAAATGAATGGGCTGAAATTTGTGCCGTTTTTTGGTGTTTTACGAAATGCTCCAATGTCAGGGTTAAAAGAGCAAGTCTTTTTTAGGCCCAGGAAT
>NW_010388572.1:0-15686 GCF_000710305.1 Buceros rhinoceros silvestris | reverse complement strand
ATGCCGTGCTATCTTGCTCTATCTTAGGCACTTCTTTAAAACATGGGTATATAAGGAATTAAGAAAAAAAAAGACAGGGGAAGGGAATGACTAAGAATACCTCCTGATATTTCTCCTTTATTTCCATAAGGGGTAATAACTCATGAGCAATCCGGCAGAGGGCACTTTCTTTAAATAGAACGTTCTGATTCACAAGCAGAAAAAGGAAATAAATATTTTCTTTTCGTCTTCAAGAGACATCCATGAATACCAGCTTCTGAAACAGTATTTTACCATCCCCAGTTAAAAAAAAAAAAAAAAAGAGAAAGAAAAAAAGAGGGAAAATAAAATCCCACGGAAAGCTCCGTGGTGACCACAGGGTTTGAAAGATAGCTCTTTGCGTTGTCAAAAGCCTTGCAGAATACAGGGCTCTACTTCTTCCTCTGGAATGTTAACCTACACAGAAATCCAACCTTTCTTTTCGTCTGTTCCCAGAAAAGCCTGGCTGAGGGAGCTTTGGAACACAGCAGGCTTTTGTAAAGGGGGGGATCGATAAGTTGAACTGTGAATGTATGTGGGGCTTTAGGGCAGGCATCGCTCTGCGGACCCTTTGAGCTGCAGTTTCAGAAGGTGGAAGCAATGCAAAACAACTTGCTTTGCAAGTGGTGGTCAGAGATGTGTTTGCTGCTTGAGAAGACAGCCCTTGTGCTGCTCACTAGTAGGTGATGTCTGGCACCGAGGCCTCCGGCGTTAAGCTGTGATACAGGAACGTACCCGCGTTCTCTGGTGAAGCTGGGACCATCTGCTGAGGTCTGAGCTGCTGCCTCTTCCCTGCTGACGGGTGGGCTGCCCACACCTTCCTTGTGCTGTCCCTTGCTGTGTAGGGGCCCCTGGCTGGTGAAGTGTTTTTGGAGTTCACCCAGTTATTTTCCAGGGGTCCTTTTTCTGCGTAGCTTATCCCTAGCCCCCAAGTCCCATAACCATGTGCTGAGACATTAGAGAAAGTCATTACTCAGCTTTGAGTCCAGGCCTAAATACTTAGAGCTGTGTTTAGGCTCTGAAGGCTTGTGACATCAGCAAACCTTTCAGGGAACCTCGTCTGGGTTCCTGGTTAATCAAGAAGTTTGAAGGTTTTAAATTAAATTTTGTTTCCTCACTTCGAGTAACAACAGTGAATTTTCCAGAGTAAAATGTTATGTTGATTACTTTTAGAGAAAGGGGAAATCACATTCTCTGCATAATTTGGCACCGTCCTCCTCTTCCCATAGCAAATACGGAGCAGATCTGGAGAACTGCTAAATGTAGCAACTCTTACTTTGTGGGATTTAGCACTTCACACATTCTGGCACTTAGATTGCTTCTTATTTGGCTCTGGAAATGCAAGGGAGTTCTGTTGATGTAGACAGAGGTGAAAATGAGAAGTTGGGTCTACTGCTCTTTGCGAAGTAGTGGGGTGTAGGTGGGTGTTTGTTCTTTGCTCATTAACATATCACTTATTCATCCTTTTTTTTCTGTATTTCATCACGGCAAAGCACTGGGACCTCCACAAAATGAGAGGGGTCCTTGCGCTGAAAGTTTGCAACTCCAAAACACTTGGGCTGTTTATCCAAGGAAGGTGTGAAGCTGTGTTTGAGTCACATTCAGAAGCATTAATGGAAGAAGCACGTCTACAGGCGGAGGTCTAGTGGTCAGACAAGGTGGGGAATCGGCCAGTTGGAGTGGAAGGAGCATTTCCATGCACAGGGCTGTCTCTGGAAATGGCATTACTAATCATGCACGTTGTTTCTCAAGTTGTGACTAAGGCCAGCTGCTCTCCTTGTAAAACAGCCACCTCGACTCGTTCATCTCTCTCATTTCCCGGCTCTCTCTGTCCGCTCTGAAAGCAAACAGATAAGGAGATCATCTGGAGCGCAGGCCTGAGTGGAAGCTAGTTAGCATCGTCGGGTTCCAGACTGGTAACGCTGTGCTGTGACCATTTAATGTGTTTGCTCTGATCACTGAGACACACACGTTCAAGTGGGATGTGTAAACAGCGGAGGCATCTCGCTCTGTCTGTGTACACGTCAGGAAGCACAGCCTAGCGAGCGGTGTGTGAGAACTTGCCATCACTTACTGCCTTTGCCCCAGAAATGCATCAAATGTGCTTAAAAAAATGAAAGTGCTTTTCCCTGAGAGCATTCTCACCCGGACGTCCTGCTCCTGCACCCTCCTTAGCGGGGCTTATTGAGGCTGCTCTTGGCAACGGGTGGCTAGTGAAGTAAATCTCTGGAGTGTCCTGGAGGCAGTGTAAGGACAGGCGTGAGGCAGGAGTTCAGAGCCCTGATCCTTAAGAATCACCTTTGTGCTTAATGTATTTCCGAACCTTTCTGGTGCAGAAACGGCAGCACTGAGCCCACTCGTGCCTGCGCTTGTACTGAGGCGGTTTGTTCGGCACACAGAAGTGGGTATTTTCTCCCTTTTGATCTGATTAGCGAGCAGTATGTTGCTTCACTTTCAGATAATGCCCGGGCAAGGCATTGCTTCAATTGTACATCTTATTGTGTCTTCCCTGTTCAATCATGTTCAAAAATACCTACATCTCACCCTTGTCCCCCACCTCCCTTTTCCCATTTAGATCTCACTGAAGTCCATTCTACCTTATCAGCACAGTAATTTCATGAGCAGAGCTAGGATTTCTGCCGTTTAGGCCCCGGCCATTGTCTGTCGCAGCTGCAGTCAAGATAAACCCTCACCCAGAACAAAGTTGGAATGACCTTTTACAAGCAGAATCTGCCTTGTTTCCCTCCAGACTAATTTATCAGCCTTCATTTCAGCCTAGTCTCTCAGCAGAGGCCTGAAAGAACATTACAGAGAGCATGAATGAACAGGGGGATTAAGATGCTTGGCTAGTCCCTCTTTTTCATCAGACACCTTCTGGATTTACTGAGATGTAAGCTGTAAATGACCGTAAGTGGTGAACTGCCTTAAACTTGGAGTAAGGGAAGGGGAAGGGGTGGGGGGGAAATCGCCAAAGCCGAATGTTTGGAAAAGAAGAGTGATGTGGGGAACTGTCTAAGCCTCCTGCCTGGCAGGCAGAAAGTGGCAGGTCTGAGCAGTAACCGGGTTCCCTGGCTCTGCTGGCTGTTACACAGGGGGCTTCGTGTTGGTAGGCCAGCCCGTGCCCGGGAGGAGCGGGGCAGGGGGGTACCTCAGGCTGTGCAGAAAACTGCCTCACAGTGAGGTGGGCTCCAGCTTTTTCAGAACCGTTAATGGGAGATTCTTGCAAATTTAAACCTAATTTACTGATTTAAAGCAAATTTTGAAAACTGGATCGCATATGTACATACTAAAAGTATTTTTGTGCAACGGACTAGCAAAAATTTTACTGGGAGCATGATTTTAATGCTGCAAGAGCTGAAATTTTTTTTTTTAAAGTGAGCTTGACAAGTGTCAAAGAGTCTGATATGAACCAAAAGATCTGCTGGTAGCTGACACCAGCCGTAGTCTGAAAGACTTGCTGTGAGGAAGGGAATAAATACTTGTCTCTTGAAGGAGGGGAGAGTTTGGGTGAATACCTGGCTGTACAGCATAGGCACCTGTGGGTAGCTTTAGTGGAACTGGGGAATTCCTCTCCTAATACAGGAAGATATCAGATACCTCTTTAGTGCTCGTATCTCTCAGCTTTCTCCATCTTTTATGTAATGAAAGAAATGGTTGTTTAACGACTTTGAAACATTACTGTTAAATCACAAGCTGTAACACTTGAATCGTTGTGGATTATTTTAATTGAGTTGACTTGAAGGCTTTTGCAAGGGAAGAATTAAATACAGCTCCAGTGACTTACCCTTTGATATGGGTAGCGGTGGTTACTGCTCGTGCTGTGGTGTTGCCTGTGTATCTTCTGCTGTCCGTGGTAGATCACAGCCCGCGCACAGAGGCAGGCAGTGAAGCTGCCTGGTCCTGCAGCAACCAGGGGTGTCTGGGCTGTGGAGTGCCTTGTCCAGGTGAGCAGGAAGGGCTATGTATGAGAACCTAACGCAAGCAGATTTTGCACCTTCAGTAGATTATTTGATTCTGGTGTGTTTGAACATTTTGGAATGTTTCAGCTTTTGGAGAAAAGGCAGGAAGAGGCCAAGGATGGAATTGCAGGTGAGGGGGAGTGTGGAAGTGGTCAGGTGAGCAGCAGGGCAAAACTGTGCTCAAGAACCAGCTTGTGACATTCATGGTGCGGTGTCAAGCGATGGCAAACATCAGCCACAAGACGCTTAGAAACTGGATGCAGATAAAAGACCAAAGTTTTGAGATTATTTTAAGGTTGTGAGGAGTTTCACCTATTCCCCGGATAAGCCTGGCATTTTGGCTACAGGACTTTCATATCTTCCTGTGACCACACATACCAGTAAACCCGACTGTGATAACTGCCATTTTCCTTTCTCAGCCATAAAAGCCCTCAAAATGCAGTGGCTTGTGATTGTAACAAACATCGACAAAAACCTTTGGAAGACTTCTGACTGAATTTAGATCTTTGGGTGAAAGTTCAGGCTGGGATTTCTTTCTCCCTTCTGTGTTGCTTGCCCAGGTTTGTGCCTTTGCAGCCTTTTAGCTGGTAATAGGAAGCTGTAGGATTTTAGAGCTGATGCAGTCTTTTTTGCTCTCAGCAGTG
Source organism: Buceros rhinoceros silvestris (assembly GCF_000710305.1). NCBI lineage: Eukaryota > Metazoa > Chordata > Aves > Bucerotiformes > Bucerotidae > Buceros > Buceros rhinoceros. The sequence goes on along the minus strand of NW_010388572.1, from coordinate 11,065 downwards.
GTTGTGTTTAATCTCTTACTGAGAGAGCTGAAGAATGCAAAAGGACTGCGCTGTTATGGAGCTTGCACCTTGTTGCGTATTTCCCTGCACTCCAACGAGGGGTGTGTGCATCTCCTCCCAAACACAGCTGAAGTGCTGTTCTGAGGACTGACTCACAGACACGTCCGCTCGCAGTCATTAAGCATCTTTTGCTATTCATAAGTGCTTGTATCATCCCCAGAATGCATTTCAGCAGGGTGGAAGGGAGATTACTACAAATCTGTCTTTCTGGAGAGTTGTTGAGGTAAAAGATACTAACTTTAAACAGGACAGATTATTTCTGGCTCTTGTCCAGTTTCCTGGGAAATGGACAGAAAGAAGCTTAATTTCTTAGAGCGCTGCAGCCATGCTTAGGTTTTAATAAGCGTAACAGCTTGAATAAAAAAAGAAAAGCCAGGATGTTCAGATTTTTGTTGAGTTGCCTGTGTTTTCTGGAGCAGAGGTGGGGTTTTACTGCTCAGTGGACTAGCAGCGCTTGGCAGACAGACGTTAAGTATTAAGGATGGTGCTGCCTGAGCTTTAATGAAAAGTGAGTTCCAAAACACGCTCCCTGTGGGGACAGGTAGATCAGAGGTGCAGAGAGGACTGGGATGGTGTGAATCCCATCCGTGAAGGATGTGTCAACAGGAGTAGGCAGGGATATTCTCTCCAGTATCTCTTACGCGATGGCTCTGGAGGGCTGTGAGGTGAGATCAGTGGAAAGGGGCCAGGCTCACGTGTGCTTGTCCCCAGCTTTCTTTGTCCTCACCGATGCTGTCATAAGGTCAAGCAAAGACCAACTAAAATCATCCTTGAACCTGTCCCTTGGGAAAAAGGGGCTTTAAGGGCAAGAAATGCCCCCCAAAACCAGGAGCAATTGAATGTTTCTAGGTGATAACAAATGGGATAAAGGGAGGAGCTGTGGAGTCAAGGGACTAAAACAGGGAACGCAGCCAACAGCGCCCCAGGTAAGAGGGGGACAGGCAACCCTGCTACGGGCTGGGCAGCTGGTCAGGCTGCTCAGGGCGTTTCCTATGGCCTCACGAAGATGTAAGGGCCTGGAGATTATTACAAGATTTTGTAATAATCTGCTGGAAATTTCAGATTGAAAAATTTGAGCCAGAGCGACGACTTCTGCTGTCTTCTTCTGTTTCTCAAAGCTGCTTTGTTTTGTGAAGGGCTTGTGTGTGATCTGTATCAGTGAACGCATGTGTAAATTTACTGCTCACTATAAACAGTAACAGGCAAGAGTAGGAATATAGCAAATGCAGAATGTGGTTGATAAATACTGATACTGTATCCTTTAATTTATTACCTGTATTATCCACACTCTACGTTTTCCACTCTGTTCTCTCTCCTTCACGAGTTGTGTTTTCACTAGACTGGCATTTTCCTACTCTGATGAATTAACTGTCAATTGAAGTTAGTGAGATAAATCAAAACAAATGGACACACTGCTCCATATTGACTTTCTCACTGCCTGATTTTGAAAACCACTTTCTGAGCACGGTGCAGCTATTATGCTCACTTGGTTCTAAGCAAATGTACAAGAAAGGAGGAGTTGGGGGAGGTAGGTGTTTAAGAGCCATCAATTACGGTTTCACTATCTTTGCTTTATCCAGGATCTTGTCACCAGTGAGATCTGCGTCACTTACTGAGAAAGATGACGCTTGGCATTGTGTCAGGAGTGAAATGTTAACTGGCTCTGGGGAAGCACACACTGAAGTTCAGGTCTTTTCAAATGTGGTATTGCTCTACACTAGAAAAGAGTTTTTGGAATAACCACAACAGCTGAGGTAAAGAGGAGGAGACGTTTCGATCAGCATGGGCTAAGTGCAGACACTCACCGTGGGAGAGGAGAGAGACGTCTCCAATCTGAGCCCGGGGAGATTCAGTAACATTTCTGTGGGAACTGTGTGTATGTAATGACAAAGTTGTGGGATAGGGGACTTGACAGTGTTGAGGTCTTGGCTTATATCCCAAGGGAGCAGAACTGTTCCTGGCCTGGTTTATTCTATTTGTGCAAGTAGAGGAGTGATGATCAGGCACCCATTAACTAAGATGGTCCATGTCCCTGATCAGACAAAACAGCACACTAAAGTGATCGGGGAAAGGGATCTGAAGTATGAACCCGTTTAGGACTCTTGTCTCTTGTAGACGTGGTAACATTTTCATGGTAAAGAACACGCAGTTGCTTGGGTTACAGGCTACTGTTTTATTGTCATCGGAGTTATAATTGTGTGATAGAAGAGTGATTGATGGTTTTTAAATAATCAGAATAGAAAATCCATCTGCGTGTCTCCAGTGGTGCTACTGCAGGGCGGTGGAGATCAAATACCAGCCATACCTCTGCTGACCTCGGTTACTCTGCCTGGCTTCAGCGGTAAGAACGAGCATGTGCCCCTCTTACAGCAAGTGCTGAAATTCTTCTGTTATTTGTTTGCTGGTACCTTAAACATCTGCGCCTTAGTGCTGGGCTTTGAAATGCATTCGAGATCAACCAGATTATTTTTCCATAGCTATCGCCTGATCGGGTGTTATGTCTTCCTGTGTAACCAGCACCACATTTAGCAAATAAATTTAACACCTTCTCACCTGGAAGAGATCTTATAAACTTTAATTCAAGAAGTAAAAGGTTAAAAAAATGTATGTGCAGAGGAATGGATGGTGGAAAGGGGTAAAGCCTCTCAGCAGTAGGTTAATTGGAGAGTGGAATACCAGTGTAGATGGGAGCACATAGTTTCCTTGGACAATGTGCTAAAGAACCGGGAGCTGGGAAGGACCAGCTGGGATTGTTAGTGAATTAGCTGAAGTCAGAAACTGCTGAATGGAGCAAAGAAGTAAAGGGGAAATGAAGGTTAGGGTATAATTCAGTCTAAATTAGGTGGGCCATTCACAATGCATAAAAGGGCTCTGAGCTTCCTTTCTTGGGGAGAATGGGTAGGAAAGCTCACTTTTATTTGGATGCGTGTTGAGTGGTTGATTTTAAGAATGTGCATACCTAGAGCCTACTTTTTGGAAGTGCATTATCCCACATGAGTTTGGAGGAAGCATTGAAAATGCCATGAGCCTGAAAGACAACAGATTTAGTAAGAAAGACTCACAGCCGTTCCGCTGCAAAGGCGTGTAATTGTAATCTCTTGTGAACTGAAACAAATTCTCTTCACTCGTTCTGTCTTTACTTGCTTGTTATTAGCGATGAAAACTCTGTATCGATCACCTTGGAGTCTTGGCTGCTGGAAATCCACTCTGGCTGTGGCCCATCTCTGCTCGTTAGTCTGGAAGAGATTTATTTTAGCATTCGTGTGCGCTTCTTGGTGTCCGAGTTTTGTTTCTAAATGATTATACCATTGACAGTGACGTGGCAGACATGGGTCAAAAAAGTGGATGTGGACCAAAAGTATGTAATTATCAGGTCCATTGTCACCCAAGTCACCTCTGAAGGCTTTGGTTAATTCATCTATTGAATAGTATCTTTGGAGTAGGGGTAAATACAAACAACGCGCTAGAAGTTCATGCAGGGTACCATCAGGGTACAGGACCATAGAGGTAGATGCAAAGGAAGTTCGTGGTTACAAATGGTTTTTTCTTTCTCATGTTGAAAAAGTAACCTTACAAAGATACCTGTCTGTGATTCATTGCTTTCTAACGTGATGGGAAGCATTTTGCTGCATCTCTTCTCGTTTCCATATAGACCTTTGAACTCATCTGCCCTCAGTTTGCTTAGTGTCCCCCAGAATACATCACCTATTTGACAAAAATTTCCCATGTTTCAGCTTTGCAGGTATCTCAGAGCTCTTTAGAGATCAGCGTTACTCTGAGCTGGGTGTTGTCTGTGAAGGATTGTACCTCCTGCTCGGGCAGTGTGTACTGACGTTATGGACCCGTCAGCCCCGCAGACAGTTTCTGGTTGGGAAACTTGGGCGCTGCTGGATGCTCTGTGCATTACGAACCAGCCTGCAGAGACACTGTGCTGGATCAGCACGGAGATAACGCCTGCCTCACTGTTGGTATTCTGGTTTTATCAGATGTAAACTGCTTAATAAAAAATCTGTTGCATGGCTGATTTTGTCAGCGTGGAATCCCAGAAGTGCCGTGACTCGAGGTGGGACTTTTTTCCCCCTCATGCCGTACCTGGCCCAGCCCGGGCTCATTTCTGTCTTCCCTCTAAAGGCTTATGTCAAGCTCAGTCAGTTTAAATGAGACTCAGAACTGAAACAGCAATAAGTGTTCAATCAAAGTTATTTGATAAATCACTTAAACAATCTTGCAGATTGCAAATTCTGTAAATGCAAGTTCTGCTCTTATTCAAAACTAGTGAATGTGACAAGAGTAAGAGACAGCAAAGTCAAAACAGCAGGAAGAGAAACTCCGATTCTTTGATGAGATTAAAATACCAGCAATTTAAGAGGGGAGCAGGTAGGACTACGCTGCTCGTGCAGCTTTCTACCCAGAACTTGAGCGCTTACGGGGAGAATGTACAGATGGGATAAAGAAGAGAGGCTGATTCGATGATTGCAGTGTAATTTTACCTTTACTTCGGGGTATGTGTGTTTTCCTTAATATCTCGAACGGCATAATTTAGATGGTCAGGAAAGTTTTCTTGCTTATTAGAAGTAAGAGACGGGAAATCTCAACAAACCCCAGATTGCTTTGAATGCTAAACCATTTTTCTTTGCTTTGTGAAGGTGTAGCTTGAGCTTCCTCAAGGGGAATTTATTCTGGTAAGTGTCTCCATGTAAAAGGTGAAAATCAAGTGTTGAAACAAACTCTTTGGCTGGACATTAAACTGGTTTGTTACCCGTTGCAGCCATGAATATGTCCAACTGTGTAGTTGATGATTTTTTTTTTTGCTATGATTTTGATTATCTCAAAGAAATGTCTAAGAAAATAAACCAAAACTTTTTTAGTAGCTTCCAGTATGAAACCTTACGCTTTCTCCTTTGACCTTTTCCCTTAGTATTAATGAAAGACGTTTAGCAGACGATGCTGGGAGAGGAGTGTGCTTATCGTCAGTACCCACGCAGAGGCCAGAAGCAAGATCAGAAATAAGTTTTCGTGGTTACCAGAAGGAATATGAAAAATGGCATCATTTTAGACTGCAGCTAGTGTTGATGTTCAGCATTTTAGTCTAAAAAAGAGCTGGTGGGTTTGAGTGACTGGTTTGATGTTCTCTTGTCATCTTTGTCCTTGTTCATAAATCTAGGGGTGTTTTTATTTTTATTTATTCTGGTGGCAAACTTTTGCGTGCAGTGTATTTGCTTGGCCCATTCCACCATTAATGTATTTCTAATCCTCAGGAATCAGGAGTTTGATCACGTTTTGTTCAGATTACAGTAGGAGCCAGTTGACCTGAAATCTGTGCTGGACTCCTCCCAGGCCTTTATTTCCAGGGACATTAACAAGTGACTGATCCCTTTGTCCCCTTTTCCCCACCTGTTTTACTGCAGATGTGAAACGTCTTAATTGGTGTTTAAAATGTGCGCTCTGGAAGCAGGCACATCTATTTCGAGGCAGTACGAGGCCTGATTCGTGGTAATTTTTAAGGACTTTGAGATTCTTGAATTAAAACTATTGTACTAATTGCAGTGTATTGCAAATTATGTGGGATTTTGCTCAGCTGTGAAGTTGGACAGATTTGCATTATTCTGGACTTAAAGACATACATATAAATGTACAATACATACACCCATGCTGAAACTGCCCAAACCAAACGCACTCAATGGTTGTTGGGGGCCTTTTGCATCACTTCTGTGATGGGCTTGGCGTCACCCTTGGTCTCCGAGAATGTTCGAGGCACTTCTTTCTTAGTTAAACTACTTTTCCAAAAGCTACCCAAATACAAATGATTTTAATAAATTAGCAGAGATTTGCAGTCTAGTCCAGTAGCTACTGAAATGCCTTATTCTACTAAAAAATGATGATAATTTTGGAACTACAGTAAAATCTACTTCACACATGAAGATATAATTGTTAAAAAAAATTCTCTCAACCTGAAACTGATTTTTTGCTCTTAAAAAAAGGTCATCTTTAAGACTTGCTAGCAATTGTTATGCTTTTTTATACGGGTGTTTAGCACATCGAACACGTATTAGCTAATGGAAATCAGCAGCTGTAAGGATTCATACAAAACTATGCGCTATGTACAAGGTAGAATCATTTTTAAATCCTGCTTTGCTTGCACGATGCCCGTGCCTTTATTTTCTGGTATGTCTCTGGCTCTGTCTAGCAGATTTGGAGAGGTTAAGCTCTGTGTGTGCGTGCAAGCGTGTGTGTGCATGCGTCTGTTGTTTCTTTCTTCTTGAAATGCTTCACCACAGTAGGCAAAATGGATGAAACACAGAAAAAGAGAGACAATAAATAGTTTCCTAACCTGGCTTGGATAATAGAGAAAGTTCGTTAGATTTATTAATCCTCATTTTCCTTTGGACTGTCAGGCTTAGAGTGACAGTAAAAAAGCTCGTGACGACTTTGGCTAATTTGCACTCCATTCACTTTCTCATGAAAACCCATCAGGATGACTGAAGAACTGCTCTGCAATTGACCTTATTCAATGGCAGAGTGATATACTGGGAAACAGGCCAGTTTGCACAATGCCGAAAAGAGCAAATTGGACGGAATCTTTGTTCCTCTCTTTTTTTCTCTTTCCTTTTTATGCCAGTCTTGCTCTAGTTAAGCTCTCTCATTTGTTCCAGCAGTAGCTCTAGGGCTCAGGTCACCCTCTGTGGCTGCCATTGCAGGTGATCACTGGACCGCTTGTCTTGGAGGCAGAGAGGAGAGAGAAAGGGGAGCGCTGGAGGACTCTGCCTCAGTGACAAAGTCTAAGGCGTTGTGCTCAGCCAGATGTTCAGGGACAGGAGGCTGGTTTTGTCTCTGCACGTGGAAATCGCTGGTGCTCAAACAGGTTGTGAGCGTCTTACAGCCAGGAGGCAGCCGATGGCCACACGCGGTGGTCTCGTGGTGCTCTTTGGGTGGGGTGTCGCAGCTGGTGGCTGGCTGGTGGTGGTCACGGCAGAGCAGAGACAGCGGGGAGATTCTGCACTCGTCTGTGAAACTTCTCTGCCTTCCCTTTATGCACAGGCCAGCAAAGCCAGGGTCTGTCACTCTCTCCCAGGTAAAGGGAAAATGAGACACACTTCAGGGGGCCAGCAGGCTGCTAGCAGAGCTCTCACATAGGGTGTGGGGACAACTGTCCCCTTACACGAACGGTTAATGTTTTTTGCAAAAGAGACACCATGAATGAGAGTCTGAGTCAGATTCTCACATGAGCACTCAGTGGTCTGGCAGATACTGAATTTATCTGGGGTGTGGAGAAAGGCAAAACAGTTTGAATTGGAGTCTGAGAACTGGGCTGTTGCTGTTTTGGGGTGGATTCTCTCTCTCTGACTGAAGTGACTGAAACTGGAGCTTTGTTTCCAGGTTTCATCAGGAGTGCCAGTAAGGTACTGCTATCGATGCTTTTAACAGTACTGCGGACCGTAGCTCCAGCTTTTCCTGCTGTACACACGTGCTGTATTTCCCTCCTAAAGCAGCAGGTTTTTGCTTGGTGGCTGCTGTGCTCTTGATCATCCCCTTGTTGGATGAAGCCCTTCCGAGGAGGTCAGCTGGACATCACACAGAGCGGGGTAAAGCTTTCAGATGGCCTTTGAGCACTCGGTGCCATTTCAGCAGACTTGACCTGTCTGTGTGGAGGGCAGGATCCAACAAGACAGGCACGAGAGTGACCAGTTCCAATGGATGTGGTTCAGCTGCTCCTTGAAACAGCAGAAGCAGCAAACACTTCATCTTCCACGTGCTAGAAAGAGACATGTGGCAGCTGTCTGCTTATAGCTTACGTTGTGGTGATGCGCTTGTTTATCCCAATCATCCAGAGTGTCACCATGTGCGACCTCTCTGTGAGCAGCAGCAAGTTCTTGTGCCGAGAACTGACTGTGGACCACTGGATGCCACCTCAGGGCTGATGTGTGAAAAAACAGGAAAAAACACAGGTTCTTCTGCCGGTATTTCTGGGGGCAAATGTTCACACGAGGGAAAGGGTTATACTGACACAGCGGGTCTTGACGTGCAGGATAAACCTAGAGCAAAGTGTGCCGCTGTCACTGTCGGGGCTCTCTCGTGGTACCAAACTTCTCTCCAGCTCTTTCGGATCTTTCACGGTGGATGGCCCTGGGTGGTGTGACTTCCGCCACTCACTGTTTCCACATACTGCGGCGTCACTGGCATCGTTCTAGTCTTCTCTCTGTCATCTCCTTGCCCTCCTCCTTCTGGTGCCCTCAGGTCCTCCAATTTCCCCTTCTCTCTCTATCAAATTCTGCCCATGTCCGCACCCTCATTAATCAATGTCAAGTCACAGAGTGTACAACAAGGGCTGTATTCTTCCACTGCCCCCTCAGCCCTCATACATCCCATTGTTCCAAAAAACTGATTCAGATGGCAAGAAAACAGCCGATGCAGCACATAAAAGAGATGAGACAGAAATGAAAAGAATCAAGGAGGGGAAAAAAAAGAGGAGGCATTTTTTTCCCCTGAAACACTCGAATAAATACGCGGCAATGATAATTTAAATTATTCATACATTTATGAAAACATCCATTGAAAAGTGAAGTGTATGATGCTCTTTGTCTACTTTACTTGTCTCTTGTTTGTGATTAACCTTTACTGTAACTTGGGCTGGCAGTGCCACGATCACAAAGACCAGACTTTTCCTTCCATGGGAAAAAATGTTTCATCGTATCCAAATGAAAAATTAAGTGGAGGTATTTAGTGCTGATGTGGCAATTTGTTGCAAAGCAGTAAAGATGCAGTATTATCCATGCCTGTAGTCCAAACGCTGCCTATTAAAAAAAATAAAAAACCAGACAAAGCCAGCTTTTACACTCTCTTACAGCATAGTTTGACATATATTCTACTTCCAGAACCATAACGTCCTTCAGGAGCCAGGGAGCCCAACACCACGCAGTGCGCAGGATTCGCTGCTCTCGAGTGAGGAGGATCTGTGTGTGTGTATGAACACTTACACAGTCTCAAAAATGGAAATGAAAAAACAGCTCAATTATTTTGATTACAACTCCTAAGATGCGTGAACTGTGTAAGACTTGTTCGCAGAGGAGCATTAATAATCTCATCAGAAAATGTGAGACGTCTGAGACCTGACAGTTCGTGGAAGTCCAGACAACTGTTCTTGTGCCGTTTCAACTTTCTTTGCTCAGACTTTGTGCTCACCGCTTTTCCTTAGAAGACTTACTTCAGTTTGCAGCAAGATGGGTAGTAGAATAATAAATGCCAGTAGTGATAAACAATCTAATTCAGGAATAACAATGATAATTGGAGAGCTTTTGGTGTACTCAGATCTGCGGGGATTGTGCTCCCCTGGAATATCTCCGCAGTTCTTACTTTTTTTTTGCAGAGACCAAGAGAAATAGTCAAAGTGAAGCTTTTCTTTTGACATTTGTGTCTTGCTTGTAATTCATCAAATTTCTATCCAACGTCCAAACCAGAGAGGTCTGGATAATCTCACATAATTTAGAGATAATCATCCAAACATTTTTATTCTCAAGCGAACATATTTCGTCCTGCAAGTATGCATTTATGCCTTTCCATAACTGGTTGATTACGTGGGAGGGGGAGCCATTGTCTAGCAGTCAAAGCCAGGGGATTTTAAGCAAAGATCTAGTTACTCTTCTGTTGACTCTGCAGTTGACTCTGTGTGTGACCTTGGACATGTCACTTATACTCTGAATGCTTCACTTCCTTCTGTAAATGGATGTAACAGTTTGGAGCACACGTAGAACAGCGTGTCTGGAACTTGGTAAAGCATTTTGAGATTTCCCTCGTAATCAGTGCTGGTGGGTCTTGGCAACTGAAACTAGTGGCACTCCTCAGTAGCGGGGCTTTGTCAAGCATTCGCTCATCTCCAGAGGTTGGTACAGTTTCTTTCATGCCTTTTTCAGTCCCTTTCAACTTTTGAAATTTTTTTCTAATTTTTTAGCTTTTCCACCTAGCAATTTCTGTACAAAATGACTTTCAAAGTTTCTCTCTGCATTTATCTTGTCCAGGGTTTACTGAGTTTGGATTTTAATACTGGCTCTGGATTTGTCTTTTTCTGAAGCATGTGCCCTTGTTTCAATAGCAAACTTTTTAGTAAGTCTCCTAATGGATAAATCTACTGAAAGAGGCTGTCAGCCTCAGGATACAGTATTTATATAGAAAGTGTGGTGGAAAACTGTATATTAAAAGAGGAAAGGAGCTGGAGCAAAAGTCCTAAATCAAATTCCTGGCAATATACTGTCTTGGTGTGTATTTCTTGCTGGGCTGTGATTCCTTTTTCTTGGAAATTATCCAGAACTTCCTGGCTCAGTGATCTGGGATGCTTTTCAATGTACTGGATATGTGGAGCGGTGGGCAGACTTCAAATGGTTCTGAGATTTTTTGGGGGTATGGAGAGACATCCAAAATACTGGTTCCTTTTCTCAGCTGATTTGCATAAGTCTTCCTTCACTGCCTCCAAGGCTTTCTGTAGTTTCTGAGCAAGAAACAGGCATCAGATCCCTCCCTCCCATTCACACACCACTCCAGACTGTCTGCGGGATCAGTGAGCAGCTGCAGAGCTGCAGCAGGGAGCTTGGTTCCCCAGGTCTGCTCACCCCTTCATTAGTGAGCAACGATACGGCCATGCAGGAGTAGCCTGAGCTATCCTGGTTGGAAAGGAAAATTGCCTCCGCATTCACACCCGCACAAGTGTCCCCAAGCTTCTCAGCTTTAAGTTTGGGTGAAGGTGGTTTAAGGGGGTCTGGTTCTTCCGAGCACGAGGCTATCCCGTTAATGGATTGTCCGTGCCTGTTGTTCACAGGTAACCATCGCACCTCTTTTCTCTGGCAGGCCTTTCTCGGCTGAGGAATGAAAAATATTCTTTTCAGCTCCTTACTGTAGCATGGTTTAGAAATATTTACAGTGTAACTCATCCCCTCCACAGCTGTTTTGGGGCAAGGCGCAGTCCCACCAGTGCTAGCCTGTCCTGGCTGGGCTCTGTGGCAGTGCTGGCGGTAGC
>NW_010388571.1:557-757 GCF_000710305.1 Buceros rhinoceros silvestris | reverse complement strand
CACCCCGAGTCCCTGGCACCCACCCCGAGCCCCCTCCCCAGCACGTGCCCAGCTGCTCTCGGCTCTGCCCAGTGCTCCCAGTTTCTCCAGGGTGCAGCTCCCGGCTCTGCCCAGTGCTCCCCGTTTGTCCCGTGACTGCTCTTGCTGCAGCTCCCAGTTCGTCCCAGTTACCCCCAGGTGCCGCTCCCAGCCCTTCCCAG
>NW_010388571.1:0-221 GCF_000710305.1 Buceros rhinoceros silvestris | reverse complement strand
TCCCAGGCTCTCGCAGTGTCTCCAGGTGCTGCTCCCAGCCCTTCCCACTATCCCCGGTGTCCCCAGTGCCGCTCCCAGCCCTTCCCAGCACCTCCCAGTTCCCTCCAGGTGCCTCTCCCAGTGTCCCCAGGTGCCACTTCCAGCCTTTCCCATTGTCTCCAGTGTCCCCAGTGCCGCTCCCGCTGTCCCCCAGTGTCCCCCAATGCCGCTCCCGGTGTCCC
>NW_010388570.1:607-903 GCF_000710305.1 Buceros rhinoceros silvestris | reverse complement strand
GGCGGGGCTCGCCTTGGGACCACTTACCTTTGCCTAGCGCCGGCGAGACTCATCCAAGCAGCGCAGTGTGGCCACAGTCACATTTTGATAGCAAACATCTTCCTGAGCGTCAGATCACGGTCTCGTACATTTAAAGCTGACATCACATGAAGTCACTTGGAGCAGAATGACATGGGGATGCCACCATGGATCTTCCCCGAGCCGAGGCGCCGGGCTGGAGCGCGGTGGGTTGGGGCAGAGAGAGGAAGAGGAGCCCCCCCCCCCTCATCCACGCACCATTTCCTTCCAGTTTACGG
>NW_010388570.1:0-460 GCF_000710305.1 Buceros rhinoceros silvestris | reverse complement strand
TTTAAGAGGCACAAATCTCTCGTGTGCGAGCTGGGTTTTTTCCTCTCTCTCTCCCTTCTTAAAAAGCAACTTGCAAAGCAGAGGAATCGTTTTGCATGTGGCAAATTAGAAGGCAAGTGCGATTCACAAGTTGGGTAGAAAAGAGTGCTCCAGTTCTTGCTGGGGTTAGAAGAGCCACTCCGAGTGAGCGTGAGGATTTTTTCTTTTTTTTCTTTTTTTTTTTTGAGATGGGGAGAATGAATTTTTTTTTTTTTTTCTTTTTTTTTTTGGAGATGGGGAGAATGAATTTTTTTTTTTTTCTGAAGCAACTACCACGCAACCATGCTCGAGTTATTTTGGCAACCCATCTGCAATCAGCTCCGTTGCAACCGAGCTGGAAGATAATTAATAAATTGTCACTTATCTGCGAGCCTCCCTAGCATGTATAAATTAATAGCCAACCCATTAATTAGGACAGTGT
>NW_010388569.1:7094-10659 GCF_000710305.1 Buceros rhinoceros silvestris | reverse complement strand
CAGGGAGCGGGCCCTGCTGCCCGGAGCCACCGCCCACCGCCGCCTGCCAGGAAACAGCCGATGGCAGCAGCTGCCTTTGGCACCACACAGAACAGGGCGAGGAGCTGAACGGAGCCGCCGCCTGTAGAACCAAACCCCTTGACCCGTTCAAGGGCCAGGCTCGGCTTGCACCGGTTGCTGAGGCACTTCTGGTCTGGGGCTCCTCCACCGTCCTCATGGGGGGCGGAGCAGTGTGTGGCACTTGTGATAGCAGAGGACTCTCACCTGGCTGAGGAGGAGGATGGAGGTTCCAGATCTGAAGAACAAATGAAATGGCCTGAAGAGAAGTGTAAGGAAAAAAGGGAGTACAGGACTGGACTGCTCCAGAGGACGTCAGAGTGGTAGTGGCAGAAGAAGAACCAGCTGGGTATTAAGATGTGAAGGAGGACAGTATGATGGGGCAGGGAAGGATGAAGACGAGAGATTGTTTGAGAGAGAGCAGAGATGGAAAGATCACTAGACTGGCCAGTAGTTCCCCTGCGACTGTGTGAATGCAATTAGCAAAAAGTAGATGTTCCACAGTAGATGAAAGGAGTCCGTACCCTTTGTTGGAAATCTAACTCGCCAGAAGGCCTCTAATTTGCCCAGAAACTCAGCTGCAGCTTCTAGCTTCATTTCACTGGCTACTGTCAGTTGGACTTTGGTTGTATTTGCTGGGGGCCTAAGGAGAATTGTTTGAAAGTCTGCTAGTCAAACCCAGCCTGCTTTAGAGACAGCTGCCAGCTCTTAAGGAAAGTTTGTTTTACGCATGTATTACAGTCATCTGCTGGAAATGAATTTTCAGTTGTCCCATGCAGCAACATCTGCTAACAATGGATTCTACAAACAAGCAGAGAGAAAATGCCCAGGGAGCCACCCTGCTCTGGGGCCAAGCTCCAGGACTAGCGCCTCAAAATGGTGGGGCCCAGACGCTGACGCCAGGGAGGGCTTGATCTCCGAGATGTAAATTCACTTTCTATAGCTGCTAAGTAAATAAAACTGCAGAGAGTAAACAAGTTAACTGGGGCAGGGAGGTGCAAAATAGCGATCACACTGTATGCTTTTTATTTAAGCCAAACTCATCAAATTTTATTATAGCATCTTTTTTGTTTTGGTGAACAAGGGAAACATTGGGATACAGAGAAAACCTAGAAAATTTGATGTCCATAAACACTAAACTAAAAAAATAAATTTGAAGAGCCATGTGTATAAATGACGATCTGACTCGTCAGTTCAGAACAGATGGGTCTGGGGTTGTTGTCTCTCAATTAGATTGGCAGCAATTAAGCCCAAAGATCTTGGCTTTGGTTGCATGTTTCTGAAGAACAATGACTATTTGGGCCATGATACAAAGAAAAGCTAAAATCCTTACTCAAACTTATATGCCTGTTTTCCACATTGGGAACCAGATTGATTTTTTTTTTTTTTTTAAACCAAAGCTCTGAAATTCTGGGTTCTACTGGCAGTCCTATACCACCATTCTAGTCTTCAGGTTTTCTTACAGATATTCTATAGAAAGGCTGTCAAATGCCATTTGTTCCATTTCCACAAAAGCAATCTTTTTAGGGCAGGAGACAGAACTGGAGCAAGAGCAATACTCTGGGAGCAGGCTCCAAACAGCAGCTTGACTCTCTGGACATTAGCTCTACTTGAGACTAGACTTTCTTTTAAACTCGCAAAATAGCCCACATTTCTGTGGCTGATCCATGTACGAAGCCAGAACCATGCTGCAATCAATCAGCAATCTTCAGATTATTTCCTCCTAATTGCTTTTGTTACCCATAAGCAAAATTTACACCTGGAAATTTACACCTACTCCCCCCACAGAAGGCCGTTGGGGAAAATCACTATTTTTCCTACCAACCTGATGCCAATAAATCCTATAATACCAATAAATACCAATAAATTCCACGTTCCACTCTGCCAGCTGCTGCTCCTGAGCAAGCATCCTACTGTTCTGACCTTTACCTACTCTGGAAGAAACAGCTCAAGTGCCCTCTAGTGTGGTTTCAGAATATCTAGTCCACGCTTTTCCCATTTTTGTGGGACTAAATGAGATGGTTTGTATTTGGTTGGAACATTGTTATGGGTCCTTAGAATTTTATGACCTAAGCCACTGTGAAAAATACTTTGACTGAAAAATTGATGGGGATTGTGATTTTTTTGTAAAATTGCTGAATGATAGTTATGCCTAGTTTCACAGACATATAACCTGATTTATCCCCAAAATTCAAAATAGCAAAATTTACTAAACATATCTGAATTCTTCATGCCCATTATATCTGCTTACAAAGTGATGCCGTTGTTGGGTTCTTTTTCTTGATATAGATGGGTTTAGAGTATCACCATTCTCGAAAAATAATATATGGTCCTTCTACTTACTTTTTCAGTTTCTTATATTTCTAAACATTTAATATATATTTATCAAAGTAAATTTTTTTCTTTCTACCACTATTTTAGTAGCTTTTTGGCCACAATAAAAATTTTCTGAAATGCCCAACATGTTCTTACTTTTCCATTTTAATTGCTTTCCTAGCTGATTCAACTCTAAGAAATTTGGCCCCTCTAAAGCTATTCACAGGCTGAAAAATGAACATGCTTAGATCATCTCAGAGCATGTTTCTGAAAGCTTTCCTGACTGTGGGCAGTCTTTGAAACAAGCTTCCTGTTTAAGCCGAGTAGCTTACTTAGCTTCAGTAGCGTGCACACCAGGAAAGCTGATGGAAGCACCCAACGGGTTTGTTTTTTCCAAACTGCAGGTAGAAATGGGAAGACTACAGGCTGTGGACTAATACCATTGTTTCAGACATCTTGCAGAGTCGTGAAATTCTCAGAACTGACTTGAAAGAAATGCCAAATATACAAATATATGTTCTGGTCATCCAATGGTGCAGCTACTTTTATCAGTTGCTGCCAGTAAAAGCTTAAGGAAACAGCTTGAGAATGTAAGAAAAAGGGTAGTACTTTCCTAGTATTAGCCTTCTGGAATTCAGTAATGTTTGTTTTAAGAAGAAGAACAGGAACAGAAAATTTAGAGTGAGAATAATGGAAATAAAGGACAGCCTGAACTATCCAGCTGTGGAACGATTTCAAAGGAAGAGTCCTGTCATTTGGCTCGTCTTTACACAAACAAATTTAAACACTAGAATTCTCCTCCACAGTTCACAGATGGTAATGAAACTCCAATAACTTTTTCCCCATTTTTCCTAACCACTTCATCCTATTCCATTCTTAATGGCCTTTTCTATTACTTCTAAGACCTGGGAAAATGTAGTATTCTATTTAAAATGCTGGCGACTCTCCAGCTGGCAGCAGCAGCAGCTGTGGCCAGGGTCAGTAGCTCTCCCTGGCAGAAATGTGCTCTTGCTGTACACATGCGATATCACGGTACAATTGCATCAATGTAATTCCTTCAAATTCTGTTTTACATCTTTTTATCCTTAGCCTTATACACCTTCTTTCCTCTGAACTCCTGCAGACGCTCTGCTTCCCTGGTGTGTGTGTGTCGATATGCCGTACAGCCTTTGCAGCAGCGTTTTCCCCTCCC
>NW_010388569.1:0-6952 GCF_000710305.1 Buceros rhinoceros silvestris | reverse complement strand
CCTGCCCACCCTGTAGTCTCTTTGAGATCAGAAATAAGTGAATCCCCACACCACAGGAATTTTAACCATCAGCTATTAAGTAATTCTGAAGAAAACCATTTAGACATGAATCTTTTTGTAAAACGTGTTCTGATAACTGGGAGTCTTTTGAGGAATAGCCCAGCTATCGCGCAGCAGCTGTTGGTGGTATACCAACGTTACTGCTGAATATTTTTAAAACTTTCATTAAAACAGGCTGACTTTTTTGTCCGTTGCCTGTCTGGGTCTTCTTAAAACATTTATTTCATCAAAATTCCCTTTTTAAAAAATTCTGAGCAAGTTAGGTGTGAGACTAAGGCTCCCCTTTTGTTTTCTATCTTCATGCCCATGAATAGGAGTTCCCACAACACGCCTTGTTCTTTAGAACCGTTCAACTCTTTTCTTGTCTTCCAAGTCCTTGCATGAATTTGTTTATATGACTATTATGCATAACGGCTTTCTCTTCATTCTTCTGAGATGCCTGAAATTGGTGTCAATGTGAAATTTTCAAGCCAGAAGAAGAAAAACAGTGCTCAGGGAGGCATGTGAATGGAAGAGGAAATTGGAATGAGGATTGGAATAAGGATCCATATGGAATAGAATCAACCTAGTAAAGTATGTCTAGTGCTGCTATGATTTCCCTTCTCCACCCTGCGCATATTTTAACAGTCCCCAATGAGTGCTTACAGAGGGGTTAGTCAGAATTGGGGAGGGGGAGGAGGGTTACAAAACTCAGTGATGTTTTGAATACTTAACCAGTAGTGATTATAGACGTGGGCCAATCTGACTTTGCATGAAAAAGGAAATTTTGGTCCTACAGGAAATTTCTGGCTAAACCCATCAGTCACTATTTGCACCTGACTTCAGTATTAAAATCAAAAATACTTTACTTCTGACCTAGATACATGAACAGTTGAACACTTCTATGAGTTGCCAAATATACCTGAATTTGTATGAGTACCTGAGCTCTGGAAGGACCTTTTGTACTTCTCTAGCATCCTAGCAGTTTGTTACAGATGCAACAAATAGGACAAGAAAAGCTTTGCATACATCATTTTTAAGAGTTCTTCCTCAGTTCATCTGCTTCCTAGCAAATTTCTATGGAGGATGTCTGCAAAACTCAGCACCATTTCATTTTGAGAAGCAAGCATTCACATGACAGAATGAAGCTCATATTGGTCCTTTCCTTTCTATTTTGTCCTTGCAAAGGGATAACTTAGAGTAAAATTCAGAAAACCTATTTAGACTCCTCGGTGAGTGACTGAAATTCTGTTTCTCACCAACAGCTCATCCTGTTGGTGATACTTACATTTAATTGGTCCTTAGACTCTGGGCCACAATGTTCTCACAACATTCACAGTGCGTGTAAAGAAGCTGCCCAGTCAGAGGAGTGGCATCTCTGTCTCCATCAGTTCCTAGCTTAAAGTAGTTCTGTGGAAGCAGACACTTCTCTTTAAGAACTTCCGATGTCTGCTGGGCTACCCCATCCACCATTATAATGAGGTGCATCCCTGCTGCTTGCAGTCTTCATCTTACGTTGCTACAGGTAGATCTGCACTGAAGCCAGGATCTGCTGGTGAGAGCATGCTGGGCAGTACATCGCTCATTCATTCCCCAGGAGCTGACGCAACTTACAGAACTCACTGGTAGAACTGTTATTTTTCATCATGTTTCAAATCACCACTGTCCTTGATGTCAGTAAAGTGAAATGCAGAAAATATGTGGCACGTTTCACCACTCAGTTCTCTTATTTCACATTCCAGTCTTGACGCATTTTTGAAGGACCACAGAAATGTGTCGTTTAAAACCTGTCTGGTAAACTTCCTTGATCCTGAGGCATACGCTTCAAATTTAAGTAACTTTCTTTTTTCCATTGCCCTTTGGAACAGTTGCCTTTTCCTACTTGTCTCAAACAGTTTTCAAATCAAGACAGCAGCAACAGCACATTCCATCCTGTGATGCAGATTGTGAGTCAGGGCCTCCGGGACCTCGGTGCTGAGTGGCTGAAACTACACGTGCCCCCCAGCAGTTGCCCCAGGGGTATTCCTGGAATGGCTGGCAGTGCTTGCAGCACCCCACAGGACCCTGAATTTCTGCTGCTGAGACACAGTACAGGAACCCCGTTACTTTCCAGGCAAAGAGCAGAACTGCACAGCTCACAGCATACAGCACAGGAATTAGCAGAGCTTTTTGTAGGCTTTCTCTAATACATAATCCCAGACCACTATGAAATAAGTCACCCTTAGACCCTTTTTTACATATTAGATTTTAATTCCCTAAAGAGAATAGCAGAGTTACATGGGAGTAAACCACAAGGCTGAGCTAGGACAAGTACTCAAGAACTTACAGTTCTGGGACCACTCCAATAGCCTAGTCTCTGCAGAAAATCTCCACTTTCACGCTGTGCCTCTCGCTGCTTATGATACGTGCCTGACAGACCTGTGAATAGAGGGAGCTTTTCGTCCTGAGCCCAGAATAAATGAACCCACAAAAGCCAACAGCTCTGGAAAAAACAGCCTTTTCGTGTCACTGGGCATTAAAACCAGGGAGCACTGGCAGTACCTCAAGTCATTCAGTCTCAGAAAGAGGATTAAAATGTCGATCCTTCTCACTGAGAAGTCTGTAAATATAGGAGAAAAGTACACAAGCAAGTATGAGCCCACTGTTTGGTACATGCAGTCCAGGAAGAATTTGCAGTATCTGTAGAAGACGGTGCTGAATCCCACGCTAGCCTTCCCTGCTGTCCTCTTTCATCGGTATGTACATCACGTTCTCCACCATGAGCAGTGTAACACATCTGAAGAATAAAACTGATTTTTACGGCTTGATGCTTCAGCCATATTCTTCGTGTTTCCTGAATATTACCTGACTTGGACACTACGAGAACACATTTTAGGATATTACAGTTTTGGAGTATTAAGATCTTACTTTACTATGAAATGTAAAGGTAAGGATCTATCTTTTTGCTTCTACCAGCAGTGCATACAGCAAAGTTACCAGTTTCTACCTTGTATTTTCAGTTTCGTAGTGAAAAGAAGCACATTTGGAGGGATTGGTGTTCAGGTTGAACAGGGCATTCTCATCAGTGGTGGAAGGAATGCTAAGGCACAATTATTTTTTAACTTGCCAAGTGTAAAGTGAACATACCACAATACAAAACAAAACATTCATTTGGATCCTCTCGCTATAGGTCAAGGAAAAGTGTTTGCTACTTCAGACCAGCACGTTCTCCTTTGCAGAGCAGCGTGGTGAAGATGAAGATGGCTCCTCTTGGAATAATTGCCACGAAGAAATCTGCCTCAGTTTCAGAGCAGTTTCAGTGATGATGTGAAAGAGCACACAGCAGCCTCAACAGAGAACATGGAGAGGGAGTCTACGAGGAGGGTCACATAGGAAAGAGGGAGTAAAAGAGCAGGTAGCAGGGCCAGAACATGTAATGCTTCAGGGAGAGCATCTCATCTCTTTAAATCAAGGTCCATTAAAGACTCATTCTACAGATGCCCTTTTCAAAACATTTTCTACTTTGTGTTCAAAGTTTGTATGACATATACGTCCTGGATATTGTCGGTTTATAAGGACAGAAAGGCCATATGAAGAAACAGTATCTCACACTCTATCATGGCTGGCATGGTTTTTAAAGCCATACAGGGGGTTGTGTTTTAAAGCATGGTAGAAAATAAAATAAAAGTATATTCAATAACATGAAACCAGGCTGTGCACAGGCAAATGCCATTCAGTTCTGTGGCCTAAGCACTCGTATGCAGCAGCTGGTCACACTGTAATCCACAGCGGAGACTCTTAGCCCTAGGTCAGATAAGTTTATCCTTGTACAGCTGTTCTGTACCCGTTATGACTCATCATCAAACTAGTTCCATACTTCATTTTCCATGCTGACCAACTAGATTAGCTCAAAACAATCTTGGCCGTCATACAGAGCAGAAGAATTCCTCCTAATTAAACCCTGAGCAACAGTTCTGATAACCTTTTTGCCTTAGTATTTTTCAGTTTGACAGATCATGTTATTACGCTCTAGCCCAGGTTTCCCAGGAAACAAAGCATCTCCTTACTCTTCTAATCCTTCCAGGGAAATGAAGCCAAATTAAACCATTTCACAGGCATTCATTACATTTTATGATAGATAGTTCATGGACCTATCGACGTCAACTGCCCAGAATGTGCTACTGCTTCATGGGTAGCAGATACAGCTAAACTTGCTTTTCGTAACAGTCACTTCTTGTCCAGGGGCAACATTAACCAGGGACAAAGCTCCCTTTCTGGGCAGTGCTTTCTTTCATGCCAAGTCAAGGAAATACTGCACTTTTGAGAGCTGGATGTTGTTATGGCAAAAAATGTGTAAAAAGGGCCTTTCACAAACATGCAAGCCAACTCCAGTTTCTATTATGTACGTGCATCTCCTTTGATTTTCCAGAATCGAGCTCATTCTTTTAAGTTAGAGGTGATAGCAGATGGTTCAGCTGTGATATGGAACCTTATTTCTGTTCTTCCTTTGACTAGCGGAAAATTTAGCGGAAATGCTCCTTCAGAACACACCTAAGAGGCTGTGCGTGCTACAAGTGTTTATGTCAGCCTGCGAACTACAGCATCATCAGTATTTCTGCAGACACACCCTGTTCACTGAACTCACACACGGGTCAGGACTGTCATCTGTATAAATATTAAGAACCACTCATCTACACCTTGTGGAGAAACTTATCTCAGTAGGAACAGCTGCTGAATCAAAGTGGAAGTGCACCACTGGAAATCTCCCTGAGTAGAGAGAAATCGGGCCCAAGGAGCCAAAAGAGTCCGCAAAGGGAGTCTCTTAGCTGCAGCTGGATGAATACCATTCATTTGCTCGGCAGAGAGCTGGGGGGCAGAAGGGAAGGGGCATAGGACTCCAAAAGCCAAACTGGGACTGAGAGTTGCTTACTGGGAGAGAACAGGAAAAAAAACCGAGGTATTCTTCTATCCTCATTCCCATTTTGGCCATTAAGGAGAGATGCTAGAAATAATATCTGGATCATGCTTGCTTAAGAAGTTTGCAGAGTTCTACGATTTCACAGACTTGCAGTGTTTTTTCTGAAAAGCAGCCTTCAGAGGCAGGCCAGGATCTGAAGCACCGCAAATTCTGGAAACTCCCAGTAGAAAAAAACAGTTGTCAGGAGACCCAACCATGGTTCTGAACAGCCACGTACAAGCTTTGCAAACTGATCTGTCATGCAGGTTCTTGATGCAAAGGGAGTAAATATATTTTTAAAAATAGAAAAGTGTGGAAGAAAACAAAGGAGCATGCTATTTGCTCAGACAGTTGGAGAAGCACAGTCCCTTCCGACCTCCTTTGCAGCGCAGGGAGCAGTTCCTGAGGTGCGTTCTGAGACAGAGGCAGTGCTGCCAGGCCTAGCCCTCCGGCAACTGCGCAGTGGAGATGGAAACTGCAACACAGATGCCAACAGTATGATGCAAGTTTCACTGTCCCTGTCAGAATGGGTGTCCATTGTGGTTTCTGGGCTGTTTGCTTGGAATATCAAGTCAGTTGTAGTTTCATGTGGACCACACAATTAAGCCAAGAAATAAGACTTTTTTTTAAGGGAGTTACTCTTCATTCCCTGGCCTATGCTTCTCTGAAGGGGCATTTTGGACCTCGTACAGGGAATTTCAGCTTTGGATGAATAGAAAGAGCTGAGAAACAGCAGACAGATAGGAAAAGGGGCAATGAATTTAAACTGAAAGAGCGTAGATTCAGACTGCATATAAAGAAAAAATTCTTCCCTGTGAGGATGGTGAGGCACTGGGACACATTGCCCAGAGAAGCTGTGGATGCCCCATGCCTGGAAGTGTTCATGGCCAGGCTGGACGGGGCTTGGAGCAACGTGACCTAGTGGAAGGTGTCCCTGCTAATGGAAGGGGGGTTGCAACCAGATGATCTTTAAGATGACTTCCAACCCAAACCATCCTGTGGTTTTGTGAAACCTGAACAATCCTCTGCAGAGCTAAGAAGCACGCACAGGAAAGTATTGCTCTTCATAAAGCATAAAACCAGAATAATTGTTGGCGCATGCTTGTAAACCAGCTAGGAAACAGTCACACAAGAAACAACATTGTGCCCTCCTAATCTCTCAAAGGTCAATGTGTTAGCAGAGAACAATCTGGAAGACAGTGAAAAACAGAGGAATAGTATGTCAGACCTGGAAGGAGAACAGGAAAATGTTTCAGTTCTGAAGTCAGTTTAGGGATGATCTTTATGGGATTAAAAAGTCAGGCTTTCTTCTAGTAACTGAAATTAAACAGCACTTGTTCAAGCAAGAGTAGTTTCTTATCCATCTGTCATTACAAATAAAATAATACCATATGTTTTAACAGTACCTCAATGTCTAGTGATATAGTTGGATAACATTTCTTTCAAAACTTTCCCAACATCCTCTGCAATGAGAAAATAACCAAAACCAAATGGTCTTTGCCCCAGGATCTGCATAATTGTAAATGTAACTGTGAAGAAATTTCCAGGTTAGAAAGCTGTTACAAATATCCATATACTTGTTTCATCTAAGATATACTATGAGGGGGGGAAGGACACTGCGATAATAGAAGGCTCTTTAAGACATAAAGTGTTACAATCTATGGATTTTGATGCTGGACACTTTCAAGATGGAAACAAAACGTCCATCTTCACAGCAAATGTGATTAAGTAGCATAGCCCATGAAATAATGTTATGAATTGTCTACCAGACAAATGTTTACTTCACTCACAATTTGATAATCTGATTGACAAAAATATTACGAGTCCCTTCTTTCCTTAGTTACATTGATTCGGTCCATAATAGCCTATGAAATTAAAATACTAATCCCCCTTGTAGTTTTAGTCAAAAAACTCTTAATGGATTGAAAACCTGGAAATCACAGACATTATTAATCATACACGTCAGGTCGTATAGCC
>NW_010388568.1:0-221 GCF_000710305.1 Buceros rhinoceros silvestris | reverse complement strand
TGCTGGGGCGAGGGCGGGCGCCAGCTGCTTGGTCCCTCTGCTTTCATCTTCCACCATCTTATAAACCACAATCATCACGGGGGGATAAAGACGAGCTTCAAAACTTGGAAACGTTGCTAAATCCCAATCCTGGGTGGCTCAAAAGGGCAGAGATGGGCTGGAGCCCCGGCGCCAGGCTGTGGCTCTGGTGGCAAGTTCATCCTGAGGTGCCGCAGAGGCAC
>NW_010388567.1:922-1127 GCF_000710305.1 Buceros rhinoceros silvestris | reverse complement strand
GGGCCTGCTCGCCTTCCATGCAAATACCACTGAATTTACCATAAAAACTGTGTCCAGGGCCTATGAGGTTAGCTGCGGAAACGAGAGGGTGCTGAAAGGTTTTGTTTTTTGGTTCCAGAAAGCTGACAAGGGGTTCCTTGTCCTTGCCTATCCCTTGGATGATAGCGGAGATGTTCTTATTGCTAAGAATTTTCCGCTCCTCCTC
>NW_010388567.1:373-760 GCF_000710305.1 Buceros rhinoceros silvestris | reverse complement strand
TCGGTGGTCGTGCACCGCGTGGGTCACGAACGAGCGGACATACCCAAAGGAGAGCTTGCACAAGAAACACATCAGGATGGGCTTCCTCTTCCCATAGAGCACAAAGCCATCGAATTTGGACAGGTCCACATTGTTGGGAACATCTTTGGATACGCAGGAGCTTTTGGCAGAACCGTCGCTGTTCAGGTAATCCTTGTTGCTTTTGTGTCGCACATCGAAGACGCGGAAGCTGTGCAGGACGGGGCTGATGCCCGCCAGAGCTGAGGTATTCGGGAAGGCCTGGTCTGAGCCCTCAAACCACTTCCCGAAGGATGAGGCTATGTGGAAGGTGTTGATGATCTGTGGGTAGACGGGAGCGGCGGCAGAGGGCTCTCCCTGCTTGGGCAG
>NW_010388567.1:0-219 GCF_000710305.1 Buceros rhinoceros silvestris | reverse complement strand
GGGGGTGAATGGGTGGAACCGCCCCGCTGCCGCAGGTGCCCCCGCTCTGCACCAGCTGGCTGAGGCTCTCCACGATGTAGGCTGAGCCATCCGGCTGGTAGACGATCTCACCGGCCAGGTTCTCCACATCGCTCTCCTCCTCCCCGTCCTCGCTGCTCTCACTCCCACTCTCCCCCCTCAGCGGCGGGGGCGGGCGGGCGCCGGCGCAGCGGTGCTCCA
>NW_010388566.1:6040-13326 GCF_000710305.1 Buceros rhinoceros silvestris | reverse complement strand
CGGCTCCTCCAGCCTTCTGAGTTCACGTAGCATGGCTGCTGCGGTGAGTCTCCCCTTCATCCTACTGTACCTTGCTGCGCCTCGGGCTGCCAGGCAGCCGTGCCCGGTGCCCCGCTCCCCCCGTCTGACCCTCCAGCCTTCCCCGACCCCCTCACCCCCTCGGGGTCTCCCTAGCTCCCTCTTCGCCAAACCCCACCGTCCTCTGTACTTGCCCCCTCTGCCCCTCCCTCCCCACCTTGTTGATCCCTCTTCCTGATTACTTCATGTCAATGAATAGAAGAGATCTGTCTTTGTGCTGATCACATCCCTATTCACTTCATGAATAATAAATACAGTTATTGATCTAAAAACTTCATGTTAGCATTGACACGAGTTTTTTCATCCATTGCACTTTTTGATGCCTCCTTTCCCCAAGGAAAAGAATCCAACTTATTTCATCAGCAGAACTCTTCTATTCACCTCAGTGTGGGCACTGTGAAATACACTAGCGTAGATTATTTTTTCATTGCTTGAATTAGTCCATAATTTGTTCTGATGTCCATTGCTTTCCCCCACCCCAAACACAAGTGATTCTAAAAGTGTTCTGTGTGACAGAGGAGTCAGTAGCTTCTAGTCTAAGTCCTCATGACAGAAACTTCCAAGAGCGATTTGTTCAGAGGCTGTTTATGTGGCTGTGTCAGAGTTTTGAGCTCCTCAGGCTGGGCTGGGCTGCTTGGCAGCTCAGCTGTACCCAGCTTTTTACACTGGCTCTTCAACCTTACCAGTTATTTGTAATGGCCACCGGTAAATACCTGCTGGCAGTTTCATAATTGTAAATTGCTTTACATGAATGCATTTTTGTTAGGAAAAGCAGTAATTTGTGCTTGAATTTTATTTAAACTGACGAGTTGCTCTTGAATGGTCTCTGTTGTTAACTTTATTACGGTCGTGTTTAACAAGCTGTGTATTAAATTGCATTTGCAGAACAGGAAGTGTCAATAGTAATGTGTATAATGTTTACATGTTTAATTTAGCCCTGTGTTTAGTTCTTGTTGACGTGGGGGTTTTGCCGTATCGATATTGCTTTTCTTAGACCCTTGGTTTTTAAAGTATCACGTAGAAGAGTTAGCGATAGTGTAAATTCGCTTACAGGCCACTGAGCAGCGAAGCTACATCTCTACTCAACAGTGAGTGCAGTAACACTTAGCACCTGCATGGAATGTCACTGACAGCATTTGTGTTCATTAATGGAAGCTGTTTTCTGGGGCACTCATTCACATGCAGTCAGAGCTAACAGTGCAGTGCGTGAAGTCAGTCAATGGCTCCTTCCTGGTGCACAGCCGAGAGTTCGGCTGTACTATTTTAGTGAGAAGTGTGACGATGGTAGTGTGAGCGATTCACCTTTCATGTTCCTAAGGTTGCTGTCGGAATTGCAGCTAATGACCTTTTCTGTTGGGTGATATCCCCAGCGCAGAGCTGGTGCATGCCAGCAGGGCAGTGTTGCAACTTCGAGCTCATGATACTTTGGCTGACCTTAGTGCAGTCTCCTGAGGAAGCTGTTTACCGTGAGAGCTCTGCCCAAAATCACAGTCTGCCCTGGAAGATGCATTCCCCTGTGGACAGTCAACCCCTCCTCAACCTCAGATAATCAAAGCAGTGTTCCTAACTATATAGTCCTGTTTCAAAAACGCAGAATAGGATGAGAGAGATCATTAGTTGAATCCTGCTGCTTTGTTGAACCAGAGGTATTTTGTCCCTGGGCTAGATCTGACACGCTTTATTAATCTGTCGGTGAAATACCCTGCTGCTCACATGTACTCTCTACAGTACAAAGACTGATGAGTAGAGCAGGTGCAGATATCTTTGCCTCTTGTACTTTTTCAGATGCCTGTAGGATTAATGTTACCTGAAACTAGAGCATGATTGAAGTGGGGACCTAGAGTCAGTGTATAGTACATTTGCTTTGGCTTTTTGTCTTTTGCTGTCTGTTTTATCCTGTGAGAACTGGAGTGCTTGTCTATAAATAAAGGCTTGCATGAGCATCGTCCGTTCATGATCAAACCTTCTGACACACAGTGGGTGTGGAATACTGCAATCAAATTGCCCGTGCTGTCACATTTCTATAAATTCTACTTCAGTTTTTCTACCTGAAATTTTAGTAACTAGGAACTTCCCTGTGCAGCTACTTTAGAGAACAAGCTCTTAACTTGATCTCTGATGTTCTTTCTGTTTACCAAGCAACTGAAATATGTTTTAGAACAGTTTGTACATCAATCAAAATGCTGACTTAAAGTACAATATCATGATGTATTTATTGAGTAGTGGTGTCTTAAAAGCCAGTTTGTTTTGTTCTTGGTAAACTATCATGCTTAAAAAAGAAATCAGTATTTTCTCAACTGACCATACCCTGTATCTGTCCTATGTCTCTTTTTCCCTTTTACCTTTTGCTGTCTCTAACTGGATGGGGCTGATGGGATCCACAAATCACTCCAGGAGCTGGATGAGGTATTGTTTTTCACATTTTATTCTGCCGTGGTGCATCAAGCATACATTGTTGAGCTAAAATGTTGCTTTCTTTATTCTGCTAGTTGATGAATTTCCATTAAATAGGATGAGGTGTCTCTGTGTGTAGTAAAAGGATGAGGCTGCATAGAGAAGACCAGCATTTTGTGATATAGATACACGAATAAACTAGTCTGAGTTAATGTACACGCATGGGATATAGTGGCTTTGTACAATGAAGCTATTAACTATTTGTTATGCTGTGCATAAATTGTACAAACTTTATTGGTCGGGGTAAAACCAGGCTTTCAGGAGAGAATTGCTCAGGAAGGAAGAGGGTTTTGGTTTTTTTCTGAAAGGCAAGGGGCTGGGGAACCACAAAGATTACCAGGCTTCAGAAAGGAAACTTAGAAATCTGGTAGACAGTGAGAAGTGAGGGAGTTTGTACAAAATTTTCCCCTGAGAACAAACAGTGAAGTAATTCAGTATGTTCCAAGTGTCTTTCTATCTTCAGCAGAGGAAGATTATTTTTATCTCTGAAATTACAAAGTCTAATTCAATGGAGATCTTCTTGTTTAAGCTCCTGCTCAGAACAGGACTCTTGGTAATCTGCGTGGGGTCATCCTCACTTTGTTCAGGCAAGCCTTGAAAACCCCCAAGAACAGAGATATTGTACATTCCCTGGTCAGCTTCGCCCAGCCGTGCTGTTGTAGAAAGAGGTTTCTCTGTACCTGTGCTATAGCACTGAGTCTTTTTAGATAAGCTTAAACCCTACCAAGAAAGTCTTCTGATCTGTTTAAAGGCCAGTAGCACTAATAGTGTCTTTAACTAGAGAATTCTTACTGAGAAGGAACTGCGCATTTTGCTGGTAATGATACCAAAGCAGATAAATACGTCTGTACCTGTATACTCAAGATCAGACTATGGCTTTTGGTTTCTGCCAAACTGAGCTTTAAAAAACCAAACAAATTCAAAACAAACACCCTGCACATTATGTTCTTCGTCCTTTGTAACTGTCATATCTTAAGCTTGCTTGAGCTTGACATCATTCACCCTGCATCCAAAAGTAATATTAGAAAAATAAGATTGATAGATTTATCATGGCTTTTTGTGACGCTCAAAACCACGTTTCATTACGTGCTTTTTCCTAAAGCTTTTTAATATTTCAACCCTACAAATTGGATTCTGTTCCCGAAAATAATCTCTGAAGTATATCATATCCTTCTGCAACTACGACTGTGCTGCTGTAGATCAGTGTGCAGCAGTCTCCAATACTATAAACCGCTGATTTGTTGCACCTCGGACAAATTATGACTCTTAATTGTGATAAAGGGTTTCTTTTACTCCTTCCCTATCTCCAGCCCTCCTGTGGGTCTGTGGGAAGTTGTGTATAAGCTGGCCAGCACATTGTCTTATTTACTCTCTGACAATATCTGGAATTTCCTTGGAGAGTTATTCCATCCGTTTTTCTGCAAGTTTTTTAGCCTCAGTCCATATAGCTGAAGCAGCAAACACGTATCGTTGTGATACAGGGAAGTGGGGATTGGTCACAGCCTTGGCTATTTTTGTTTAACACCTTTTTATTTCTGTTTATTAACAATTCTAGTTGCATGTCAGTTTGCAAGAGTCTTTGTTCTTCAGGTGTCTAGTAGGTGAGTGTCTGGCTAAATACATTGTTTGAGAATAATCATGGAATACTGTTTCTATTTCTTGGAGGTAGTATAAGCATTTTTATTTAGAGATTTTTTTAAATGAGATTTTCAGACTTGCCTGGTCCGGTATAAACCGTGCTGCTTCGTTGATTGGAGGTCCCTTGGATGTGAATGAGCTACGACAAGTACCAGCATGAAAATTACTTGAATTCTCACTGCAGGACCCGGGTTTCTCTAAGAATCTGCTAAGAATTTATTCTAACCATAACTTTCATCTTTCAGATCCTGTAGGAAGTAGGAGGATGTAGGTCATGAGCATACAGGGACAAACCAGGAGATGTGGAGCTCGGTTACCCGCATCGTCCACCAACACAGTTTTGAGGCTAATTTTTACAGGAAAGCATGCATGCACTTCTTCCAAATGTTCAAGGATTTGGTTCTAACCTGAGTAAAATTAATTTGCTGTCTTTTCTTACCCTCTGTAGCTCGCCGATGATCGTATGGCACTGGTATCAGGGATCAGCTTAGATCCCGAAGCAGCAATTGGAGTAACAAAACGCTTGCCTCCCAAATGGGTTGATGGAGCAGACGAAGTAAGTTGTGTGGCAAATACAATGTAGAGTTTGATTGCTCATGTGGGGATTTATCAGTGTTGTCAGCTACATTCTCAGGGCTGTAGTTTTATGGTAGATGTAGTATTAGAAGAAAGATTAAAAACAGCTGTGTTTTCAAAACCAACACCCTTGTTTATGTATTAATGATATAACGATAAAAATATTATTCCAACTCAAGGAAACATGTTTGAAAACCCAGTCTTGCCTAGAATTAACAAAAGTAGGTTTAAAAAGTAGCAAAATCAAATTATGTGGTTAGTTATTTCTTAGTCAGCTTTTTTTTGTTCTGGTTTTTTAATGATTTATAGTCTGCTTTTTATGTTATGGATTTCTTTCAATGATTTTTCTCTAGCATTTGTCAGAACCTTTTCCTCTGAAACCTTTCTTCATGGTTGGGTTTTCTGTTTTAGATTCAGTATGATATCACCAGGATTAAACAGAAGATGAAAGAGTTAGCCAGTCTGCATGATAAACATCTAAACAGACCAACACTGGATGACAGCAGTGAAGAAGAACAGGCAATAGAAATAACAACCCAAGAGATCACACAGGTACAGGCTGCTTTCAATTCTGAACCTACAGTTTGACACGTCTGACACGACGAGGCAGTGGCACTTCTTTTGTGGTCAGTATTAGCGTGAACCAGAAGTCCTGGGCTCTGTGCTGCTGTAACGAAGCACGTGTCTGGGGTCAGTAGTAGTTGTTTTACTCTGCTACCGTGTTAGCTTTAAGTTGTTGGTTCATCTATGTTCTCTGTTTCTGTATCTTATTAAACATTGCTCTGGGCAGTAAGAAATTAATTTTAAACAATCTAGAAATCAAAATATTAGTCTTCCATTTAGAACTTCTGCAATGTGAAATTTAAAGCGTATGGTGCTGTATGTTTTGTACTGACAGAAATGTTTTCTCAGTTATTTCACAGATGTCAGAGAGCGGTCCAGGTCTTGCAGAGCAGGTCGCGTAGTTGTACAGAACAAGAAGCACGTGTTCTCAGGAATGTAGTGTCTTCCTTAGCACACTCCCTTCAGGACCTCTCCACCAACTTCAGGCATGCACAGTCTGACTATCTCAAACGTAAGCATAAGAAATACAGTAATACATGAGCAACCTTCTGTGGAAACCTCTACTTAAAGGTGTGCTTATTTTCTTGGTTGGGAAAACTGCAGCACAGAAGGGTTACGTGAAGCACACAGGACTACCAGAAATATATTAGAGCAGAGATTTGAATTTGGGAATTTCTGGCTCATGGCTCATGTTCAAACCGCTTTATTCTACCTCCTTCATACTGCTGAAGGAGAAATATCGTGGTTGAATGTATCAACAAGCCCAGTGTATTTCACCCATCTGCATTCTTAATGCATCATTGCTTCTCAGACTGTGGTCTGCAAAGCTACCTGTGCTATGCTGGTGAAGCAGCCATTGCTCTTCAGACATGGTACCTGCTGTTGGTTGGTAGTCTGTGACAGACAGAGCTTCAAATGGGGATCTGTGATCAGTTAAAATTCTGCATCCGTGAACAGATGAAGTGGATCCGTGAAGTGGAGTATCCTCTGTTCAAAACTCTAAAATTCTATTTTCAGCTAAGTGAGAGTATTTTAATCTCGGAAGAATATTTTATCTTCAAATTTAATACTGCTATTTCTTCCTTCCATGGTATAAATGGCACAGGTGGAACTTAAAATCACAATTTGCACAAGGGAGGTTCTGAGGGGAATTTGTTACAAAGTAGCCTAGAGCAATCACACTTTAAGGCTCTTGACTTACCTATTTGCTTTCAACTTCACGGAACATAATGACTTAAAATCACTGATTTAATCAGAGTCTTGCAAGTGTGGTTGAATTTGTTATGCTTTGTTAAATAGTAAGCCTGTGTGACAGTTAAAACTTAGATATTGCTATTTATTAGCCAGTTCTTCTTGTGCTTCTCTGTCTACTCTGATTTTAGTGTGCATAAATGTTATGCTTAAACTTAGTTTGTCTTTTACAGGCATGAAGAATAGAGAAGAAAGATCCAAACACTTCTTTGACACCGCAGTCCCACTGATGGATGATGGTGAGGATGATACACTTTACGATAGAGTAAGTTATTATTACACAAATTCAATACGAATAAATTTTTTAATGTACCTTTAATTTTAGTATGAAAACATCACAGTGGTCTGCCATGAGCACCAAGCTACACAGAAATTGTATTTTTGCAGATTTCTGTAACACATTTTCCTAACCAGTACTGTTGTTATGATGTAAAGATGATTGTGCCATCAGCCTCAGTGTTGTGGTGTGAGGGAACTCAGTCTGACTACTGAGTTCTGCTAACGTGGCTGGCAGGGGCTAGAAGGTCTGTGAATCCTTTGTCATACCACCTTTCTGGGCAGGTGTAAGAGAATTGTTAGAAAACTGCGTGATTCTGAGTTTGGGTGGAAGGTGGCGCTCTTTAAAGTGGAACTGAAGGTTTTCAGTATTACACACTGGTGTGAATAACGGCGGAACCATTTGTCTTTTCTTTCAACAGGGTTTTACAGATGACCAGTTAGCACTG
>NW_010388566.1:3983-5856 GCF_000710305.1 Buceros rhinoceros silvestris | reverse complement strand
CGGGAACGAGAAATCCGTCAGATTGTGCAGTCAATCTCCGATCTCAATGAAATATTTAGGGACCTGGGAGCAATGATAGTAGAACAGGTGTGTTGACATCAGTGTTGGTAACAGGTAGGAGATTCCACGCAGTGTTAGGGCGTCCAGACTGTTCTGCTCTAATATCAGGTTTTCATGTGCTTCTTGCTTTTTCTAACTTACCTCTTCAGGCTAAGGTTTCCTCTGTTTGAAATCTGCCACAAGATGAGGTAACTTAAAAAAAATTCAACTGGTTATGGGTGTTAAATTAAAAAACCCCATAATGTAGAATGCCAAAGTTCTGTTGGTTATTTCTGCCAGAGATGCAGTTTAGGTGAAATGTGTTAGCCAAAAGCACCTGAACTGGAAGCAAGGTGATGATTAAGGGTTGTGACATGAAATGGTGACAGAGTTGCCAGTTAGGTGTTGAGCAAGGAGGTCTGTTAATGAAGTCCCAACTAGTTATTCTAGAAGAGTTCATAGTTTACGTAGTTCATCAGCTGTTTGTTTCCTCTGCTGCTCATAATTGCTTTATGGAGCTCATTTAGGTTCAATTTGGTGCTCCTCTCTGCTTTATTTAGGGAACAGTCCTGGATAGAATTGACTACAACGTTGAACAATCATGTATGAAAACTGAAGAGGGTCTAAAACAACTACATAAGGTAAGCTGATGAAATGCTTAAGCTGCTTTGCATATCTAATATTTTATAATTAAGTTATTCAGTCACTTTTCAATTGAGCATTGTCCCTTTTAGAAGTAATTGCTGTACAAATTAAAATGTCCAGCTGTGCTGTAGCAGGTACTTGCCATATAACTTCTGTTGACATCATGCCTGATGCCTAGCGTTAACTTCTTAAATAACCTCTGGGCATCCAAGCAGTGTGCTTTGATCTCTATATTGCTGACCTGGCGGGATGTATCTGCAATTCCTTTTCTGTTTGGAGAACGCAGCACTTGTGAAATAGGACTGGCTGTAGGACCTCAATGCAGATTTCAGGCAGTTGATATATCCTAGTCTGAAAACAATCAGTGTGAGCAGCAAGAATAATGATTTCTCTTACCATGTGACACTTTATAGAATTTGGGTCCAACTTTATGCTTCTAATGTGATGCTTTTACTGTGAACATCTGAGAAGTGTCAATTGACAGCAGAACAGAGTTTTGTGGTTGTTTTGTTGGCTTTATTGTTTTGATTTTAAGCCAAGTTCTGACTTGTCCATTGTGGGAAATAAAGTAGAATGAGATCTGTGCAAAAGCCTTGCAAAGCATTCTGTTTTGGAAACCTGGACATCTTATTACAACACACTCAGCTGCTTCGTGTTGTGGTAGTTGTCTAGTATATGGACAGCAAAAAAAAGTGCCGTTTGAGGAAAGTGCAATAAATCGGTTGTAGGTTTATTCTTGTTATAAATAAAAGTAAATTGGATTGTTGACCACTGGTGAGCAAGGCTTAAAGTAACTGCAAGCAATTTGCACAAACTAAACTGGAAATAAATTAATTGGTCGGAATCTCTGTTCCTAGTCTAGTGGTAGTTAATGAGTTGTCAGCAAACCCCTGTTTAATTGCTGACTACAGTATGGATTTGTGATGCAATCTATACCTGGAGTCAGCACAGGAATTTTTCAGCTATTTTAGAAGACATACACACAGGTCTGAACAGTACCACGGAACACAGATACCCTGCTGTTTCTAATACTGTTGGTAGCTTTATTCTGATTCAATATCTAAATGTCAATTGTCTTCTCTGTCTCAATTAGCATAATTATTACAAACTACTGAGACAGCACTTTCACAGAAATTGCATTAATTCACTGCAGGAGTCTGGTGATACGAATCATTAGTTACTCATTCCT
>NW_010388566.1:0-3903 GCF_000710305.1 Buceros rhinoceros silvestris | reverse complement strand
CCTGCTTCGCATGAAAACTGGAATCAGTTGTGATACTTTGTCAGTCTTTGATACCTAAAACCTAATTAAGTAAATAATCACAGCGGTTACCTGTTACACAGTTGCAAGACAAAAACTCCTCTTTAGCAGATCTGATAATAAATAATAAGGACTACAAAGGAAAAGTATTAATATCTTTTCCCTTTAAATTGTGAGGGTTTATTAGTTGAAGAAATTAAATGCAAGTTTTGCTTTGTTTAGCTTCTATTAGCAGACTTCCATTCGGCTTTTGGAGAGTTTTCTCCACATTGCCTCCTTTTAATTCCCTGGGAAAAAGAGGAAAGGGGTGAGAAAATGCGGTTAGAAGAAAGGAATGAAGCAGAAAACTGAGAACCAAATCAAAAAGAAAGCTTTCAGATCTAATTGACATTAAATGAAAATGCACAGCTGAATCAGGTACAACAAAAAATGCCCATTAAAAAATGACATTTTATTTGAATGTTAATGCCCTTCAGATACAGGAATCTTCTACCAGCAAAGTGAGGTAAAACATCTTACAACTTCTGCTGGTCCAACCTTCACATACCCAGTTGCCTGATCTTGTTTCCATGGTCCTCATAGTTCAGCGTTCTTCCAAATGAAGTATCACTCTTCTGTGTCACTGCTCCCTCTGAAGGGGGGAGTTTTATGGGAGTTGCTTGCACTGTAAGCCGTGTGAAATGTCCAGTTACCAAAGAACAATTGAGACACGTGCTTCCCTCACACTGAACACGAGTCTGCTCTTCGTAGCAGTGCAGAAATCTAAGTGTTAACTCTTTCTTTTCTGTCTCTATAGGCAGAGCAATATCAAAAGAAGAATCGGAAGATGCTTGTTATTTTAATTTTGTTTGTTATAGTAATTGTCCTTATTGTTGTTCTTATTGGTGTAAAGTCACACTAGGTTTCACTTTATTTTCTCAGTTTGGGAGTATGTGTGAACTTTTTTCCCCAATGTGAGTGGGTGGACCTGCACTCCAGAAAGTTGCTTTTGAATGTATAAGCCCTTGTGGTACAAAGTGTGTGCAATGTTTCTGTAGAACTCTTCAAAGTGCAAGGCTGGTGATCTGTGAAGTGTCTGTAAGGATTATATGGAAAATGTCAGGAAATTTGTTGCTCCCACACAAATAATTTGGCACACTCCACAGAGGTATTTGGAAATAGTTCTTAAAAATAATGGCAAGATTTAAGTTTACCAGTGAGTTCAGTAATTAGCATGTTGCAGTGAACAAAACTGTGGTGTCTTCTGTATTCTTATGTCACAGTTGTTACAAGCTTAAAATTTAAACCATGTTGCTGAGTCATGGGACTAGATAGCAAAAAATTGTTTTACATGTAAAATACGTTGAGGCATAAAAATGTTAGACTTAGTCTTCTTTGTCCCAGACTCAAACTCCAAAGAACTGGTTAGGCGGTTAAAGCTTTTAGCAAGCAGTAATCCAACCCCTGTGATCCTGATTTAGATACTGCACCATGAGTAAGAATCCAAGCAGTACCGGATCTTGTAAATAACCAGATTTAATCGCTGGCATAACTTAACACATTTTGTTAATTAAAAATTTTTCTGAGCTTGAGTAATCATGGGAATGTTTTTCCTCACCAGAATGATCATATATAGTCTTTCATGTCCAGTTTCTTTAAAGTACAGACATTACACTAAAGCAGTGGCGAAGTTAAACCTAAAAAGTGGAGGGCCTCCTGGTGGCATCCTGCTCCACTGGACCTGCTGTAGCAGGTCTCAGACATTTCATACTTCGATTGCAGTATAAGCTGTTTATTTTACAGTGCACCTGTCCATACGTGTTATGGGGTTTGTACGAACGACTTCACTACAGTGTACAATACATCCAGGTTCCCTGACAGAAGATTCTTTCTTCCAAATGCCCGCCTGGAAAAGGATGTGTCTTTTACTGACCACAAGAGATGTCATGCAGGTGACATGTTACTAGGCCTTCAGTAGAGAATTTGGGGCGGCGTTGACTACTTTTCTCAGTGTAGCATTTGCAGTAGGCCATTGAGGAAAAATTAGGGCAACATCTAAGTATTGGAATGCTCGTGATTTAATTCAGGCCTGAAGTGGTGTGCAATTGTAGAGGCCTTGCCTTAATATTTTTACTATGGCTTTTCTGTATGGATATTTTTCCCCAAAAGGACTGTAAGTTTCTTCATTTTCTGACACAGTGCTTCCCCTAAACTTGCCGAGCTGCTCTGCTCAAAGCCCCTGAAGTGCAGTTTCGTAATATTTTGATACCAGTGTTGCGTATGTTGCCTGCCCTGCGTTTCCCTTTACTGTGTATTACGGAGGACTTCAGATACGGCTTTAAACTGACGTGGTGCAGGAGCGACCTGAAAGCAAAGCTACAAAGATGAGAAAACTTTGGCTTCGTGTGGCTTACTGTGGAAATCTTCGTACTACTCTTGTTACCTCTAGACAAAGGGGGATGTTGACCTTCCAAAACTGCCAGTTCCAACCCCTGATTAAATTCATAAAGTAAAAGAAAGGATGATGTTGTAGTTGGGTGTGCAGCTCCCCTGTGCTGGTAATAGATCTTTTTGATGATCGTGAGTAAAACTACTGTCTCCCTGGTGTGCTGTCTGCATCAGTGGGTGTGAAGCAGCATATTGCTATAATTTAATATACTGTATCTGCAACTTTCTAACATGAGATCGTGTTATTTATTTCTGTCTTGACTGGTGCTTTTGACATTTTATCATGGCTAATGAATTCAAAGAAGTAATAAAACACTTCCAACCTAATTGGACAATTCATTTTTTAAAAAAGTATGAACTGAAATGTACTTGTGATGTTAATATGCCTCTATATTATTCATAATTAAATGAGAGCAGAAATGACAAAGTATCTGTGGGGAGAGGGGAAAAAAACCCCTTTCTGTAGCATAACTTGCATTGTCCGGAGTCATTTCCCTTGAGTTAAGCCCATGGTGTCTTAACTCCACAGATGTAACTGGCTGCATACTGTTTTATTTTTGACATTTTATCATGGATAATTCTGTAAAAGTAAATTATTTTTAATACACATCAGACAAGAGGTTCAAGTCAAACTTCAACTGTCCTGTGTGACTTGAGCTGGGATTTACTGGAGCTGATTGTATTGAGAAAACACAGCAGGTTCTAAGTCATTGCAGGTGTCTCTGTAGCCTCCAGCAGCTAAACCAAACCCTTACGCTGTGCTTTGTGAGAACATCTCCACGGGGCCTGTTACAGAAGGGCTGTGATCTGTGCCACCGGCCGACGCAAGCCCCAAAAAGCCACTGCAGCTGAGGAGTAGCTTGGCTTTGAGTGGCTGCTGCCTACGTGTGTGTTACAGGAGCAAGAGCTGCTGCACCTCCTGACTGCTTCTGTCCAGCCCTGTCACCACCCCGTGCTGCTGCAGAGAAAGCTGATGTGCTCTGGTCTGCAAATTGTGGCCTCCCCGTGGCTGCTGGATTCTTCTTGGCTTATGTTGAACCTCTGATTCCTTACAAAGGAACAGAACAGCGTTGCTAGAGCATCTCCCAAGAACCCATGGCTCCTCACCTGGTGGGAATGACCTACAAAGCTGTTGGCTTGTACAGAATTTCTCCATTCAAATGCATCCAAGCATGCAAAAATGAGGTGCGGCTGTGAACAGGAGTTAATTCTAGTGCTATGTGGAAATGACAGTACTAAAAGCACTGTAACTGCAAACTTATTTCTACTGCGAGTCGTCCTGAGAAACTGGAAAGGAAAATGGGAGGAGGAGTTCCTTGCTTGGTGATTTTTGGAACGTGCTAAGGATGGATGAATATAATTGATGTGGTGTTCACTGAGGCTGCCTCGACTGTATTGGTTTAAGGTTTGCTTTTATGAAACACTTGAAGGAGTCTTATTTCCTTTGTTTAAATCCTT
>NW_010388565.1:1838-2326 GCF_000710305.1 Buceros rhinoceros silvestris | reverse complement strand
CCAGCCCAGGGTCTGCGCAGCGGCGGTAGAACCTTGATGTGGGGTTTTTTTCTTAATCCCTTTCTTCCAGTTGAGTTGCCACGATGGTGCGTTACTCGCTGGACCCGGAGAACCCCACGAAATGTGAGTCGTTTCTCCTTTCCTTGTCACGGGTCGCGCAGGGCTTGAACCAAGCCCTGGAGGTTATCATTCCAAAAGCTGCGCTTTTCTCTCCGCAGCGTGCAAGTCCCGGGGGTCCAACCTGCGGGTGCATTTCAAGGTACGCGGCGGGAAACGCGAATTCATTTGGGTTTTGGGGGGTTTATGTATTTTTTATTTATTTTCTTGGGGAGATCAAGTGTCTTTTCTGCTCTTCTGTCAGTACTCGAGGGGGGTGGCGTAAGTTTTGGGTCTATGAAAAGTATAAATACTCTCATTTCAATTTTCCTGGTTGAAAAAGCCAGCAGCATCCTGGCTTGTAACAGCAATGGTGTGGCCAGCAGGACGAG
>NW_010388565.1:558-962 GCF_000710305.1 Buceros rhinoceros silvestris | reverse complement strand
CCCTTCCGCCGCTACAACGGGGGAGTCGGGAGATGCGCCCAGGTGAGGCCCGAGGTGGAAACTGGGGGTCAGGAAGAGAAGAAGGGGATGTCAGAGCGAGGCGGTGTCGAGTCATCGATCACAAAGGGACCTTTTCTTCTCGCAGGCCAAGCAGTGGGGCTGGACGCAGGGGCGGTGGCCCAAGAAAACCCTTCCGCCGCTACAACGGGGGAGTCGGGAGATGCGCCCAGGTGAGGCCCGAGGTGGAAACTGGGGGTCAGGAAGAGAAGAAGGGGATGTCAGAGCGAGGCGGTGTCGAGTCATCGATCACAAAGGGACCTTTTCTTCTCGCAGGCCAAGCAGTGGGGCTGGACGCAGGGGCGGTGGCCCAAGAAAAGCGCCGAGTTCTTGCTGCACATGCTCAA
>NW_010388565.1:0-219 GCF_000710305.1 Buceros rhinoceros silvestris | reverse complement strand
ATTCGCTGGTCATCGAGCACATCCAGGTCAACAAGGCCCCCAAAATGCGCCGCCGCACGTACCGGGCGCACGGCAGGATCAACCCCTACATGAGCTCCCCGTGCCACATCGAGATGATCCTCACCGAGAAGGAGCAGATCGTGCCCAAGCCGGAGGAGGAGGTCGCTCAGAAGAAGAAGGTACGGAGCGAGGCGGCGGCGGCGGCGCCGGGCGGGGAGG
>NW_010388564.1:4834-9831 GCF_000710305.1 Buceros rhinoceros silvestris | reverse complement strand
TCTTGAGCTCCTCGTGCAGCAGGTCGTTCTGACGGTTGCCAAGGACGAAGGCCAGGAAGGAGAGGATGAGGGCGTTGAGGATGCCGATGATGGCCAGGATGTAAGCCCAGCGCACGGAGCAGTCGCCCAGGGAGTACTTCCCCGTCTTCTCCCCGCACATGTCCCGTATAGTCTCTGCGTCCCAGCCGTCGGGAAAGATCATGCAGCCCAGCACCAGGCAGAGCGCTGCGAGGGGAGGGGGAGTCATCAGAGGGGACAGCGGGGTGGCAGTGCCAGGCGCTAAGCCCCCCACTTGGTGCATGGGTGCAGCCCTGCCCGTCAGGGAGTCCACACTGGCCCTACAGCAGCCAGGCAGCACGGTGGGTGACAGCCACCACCGCCCCGGCAGTTCTGGGGGAAGGCATCGGCACGTGGCCGCCCAAAGCCGGTCCATGCACAAGTGGGGACCTCAGGGGCTTGGTTTCTTCAAGCACCAACTGCAGGATCGGTGGTTCCCCACAGGCTTTCCTCGCCACTGCAGTGTCCTGCCTGCCAAGAGGGCCTGCCAAGAGCCCCCACGCCCAACCTCCTCGCAGCCTGCAAGCTGCTGTCCTGCGTGGTCTGTGCCGAGCAGGAAGATGCCAGGCAGCCACCGGGGTGAATGGGAAGGGAAACGCCGAGACAAAGACCGTGACTGTCCGGGTAAGGAGGCGACATTTTTCTGACAACTACAGCAAGTACAAAAGCTCCTCGCCCCAAATCAGCTGGGAACAGCACCGATGCTGTTGGAGCACGGCCGGGGGGCTCTGCAAGTATTTGTGTCCTGGGTTAGAGAAGAACTGAGAGGCTTCTGCCCGCACACGTAACCTCCCCATCCCTTGTGGCTGGAGGGACAGCAAACACCTCGAGCTGGCGAGCTCCTGGGGTGTTGACATGCGCTTTTAACTGCTCTGGGTAGGGAAGGGCTATCCCAGGATGGTGGTAAAGCGATCGCAGGGCTGGCACAGGGCATTGCACCAGGGCTCAGCGCAGCCCCCTCACCCTGATGAGCTGTGCTGACTGCTCTCCCCTGGAAAGGGCAAGGACAAGCCGCCCTCGGCAGCCCACGCACCGGCACATAATACCACCTGCCAGCTGCTGCCTGCTCTCTGCAGCCGTCCGCGTTATCAACATGCCCGGTAAAGCGTCTTTGCAGACCGAGGAGAGCTCTGCAAGCTGATTTACCACCGCACGCAGCCCGGTGCCACCCGATGCCGCATGACTGCACAGCCACACGAGGAGCCAACAAGCCGGCATCTCCAGCACATTGTCACCGGGACTCCCCACCAAGAAGGGCCGCATCTGGGGGAGCTCCCTGCCTGCTGGGCCCAGAGCAACCCAAAATCATCCCCTCCGAGAGGAACCATATAATCGGCGCTGATGCTGTGCGCTGCATGGTAAATCATAGGATCATGGAATTGTTTAGGTTGGAAAAGACCTTTAGGATCACTGAGTCCAACCGTTAACCCAGCACTGCCAGGGCACCTCTAAACCATGTCCCTCAGCACTGCATCCACACATCTTTTGCCCCCACGGCACTGGCCAAGCTGACACGAGCCAGCCTGGAAATGGGAATGGCTGTATGTGCCCATAAATTCAACAGCCCTGCAAAAACGGGTGAGGAGAAGACAGCTGCAAAGGCACGGTGAGGCCGGAGAGAAGCACGGCAAGCGGCAAGGCGAGCGCTCCAGCTGCCTGGGCGGGCAGCAGCCCTCCGCCACAGCCCCTCTCAGCCCAGAAGAACAGCGCTGTGCTCCAGGCAAATAAACAGGTGCCAGTTTTACCTGCACCAACAAGGGCTTGGGCAGACTCCTGGCTTTTGTGCACAGCTGTGGGTCAGTACTTCCCAGGAGCAGAATGGCAGCCCCTGGGTTTCTCCTTGGAGTCTGCAAGCCATGGAATTTCCTCTGAGCTTCTGGGGATTTACGTGGGCTCCAGGCAGATCGAGTTGTCTGGGTAAAGCAGGATCTCGCAGAGAGCTCACCGCTCTGCAGACACTACGGGTATATAGCGTGAGGGTCTGCCAGCACAGAGCAGTGATGCAGGAGGCTCTGGATTAACATTCTGGAGGGTACAGCGCTTGTGAAGGAACGAGAGGCAGGGGTTAAGGCAAAAGCACAGAGCAGCTCAAAAAGGTACAGGAAAAAACAGTGCGTGAGCCACCAGTGCGGTGAGTTGTGACAACACAGCCCCAGAGGACAGGCAGTGATGGGGCTGGCTCTCGCCTGCATCTGCCTGCCCTGGTCCCTCCTGTCCCTGTGTGCCCTCTCTGCACTGGCACCAGGGCAAGGGGAGCCTGTGCCCTGGCCCGTGGAGCAGCTCCCGGAGCTCTGCCCGAGATCTCACAGCCCTTTTGCCAGGGAGAATTAAACTGCACATCTACTACCAGGGCAAAGGAGGAGTCACCACATGTACCCAGATGCCTCTTCCCACAGCTCCCCTGGAAGGGGCCGTGGCGGGGCTGTTCCACCGAAGGCAGGTCCTCTCCCAGCGCAGCTCCCTCCTCCTCCTCCCATCTGCCCCACTCGTTCCCAGCAGCAAGCCGAGTCCTCTGCTCTGTCACAAGCAATTCCCTTTCCCGCGTGTCCCCAGGCCGCCCGATGTCCTGGAAACACCTTCCCGTGCTGCAGCGAGGAGGGACGTTGAAGTGCAGAGCAAGAACGAGGAGGGGATCGCCCCACGGTCAGCACGCCTCGGCGCTGCCCTTCTCAACAAGCCCCTTGCAGCAGGTCTGCGGGGTGCAAGGACGGGGCTCTGCCTGACCATCCCTCGGCACCTGCCTCCAAGCACTCCGAGGTCCCCTGCAGACCTGCAGGAAAACCTTGGGGTTTGTTTAAAACAGCCTATTTCTACACCTTGCAACCGCATGAGAAACATCAAGCGATGACTCCCTACAGGAGCTGCTATTAGAGAGGAAAAAAATAACCAGCTCCCATCCATTTTGCTTTTAATTCCCATTCTTCCGAGGATGTGGGGCCAGTCCCCGCTGCCAGTGGCACTGCGGGCAGCTAGCTGCTTCGTCACAGCCCACAGCTGCCATCCCTTCCCCAGGCCCTGGGCTCCGATTCCCTCTTCCAGAGTTTTCCCAGAGGGAAAGATGATTCGAGACCAGGCATTTCAGCGGTCACTGGAGCTGTGGGTTGTAGGGCTGCCCGTGGGACCTGGCTAGGGCTGGGGCTCTGGCCCCAGGGAAACCGGCATTTCTCAGCTTGGCTTTGCAGCCGGTGCCCAGTTTCCCACTCCTCAGTGCTCCATTGTCAGGATCCCCTAGAAATTAAATGGGCCTCTCAAAGGCTTTTGATATCCTCGAAAAAGAGATTAATTGAAGGGGATTCAGTGTTAAGGCTCAGGCTGGAGGGAGATTTTAGCAGGAAGAGCTGAGGCGGCTCCTCCCAGCAGGGCAGTATCCCCGGCAGAAGGTGTGTTTAGCTCATTGGGACTGTCTGGGTAACCGGGGTGATTGCCAGGTGCCACAGTTACCCCAGTGCCACCCAGTCTGTGCAGTAGTGCCTGCAGGATTCTGATTCTGTCATCGCATCTGCTGTCCAGTTCAGTCGGCTTTTCCTGCCCTCGCCTGCCATGAGTGGAAGGGGCTGAGGACATGCCTTGCAGGGAGCGACGAGGTCTCGCCCGTCACAGGAGCACAGAGCATCACACCGCCACTGGATGGACCAGAAAATGGAAAATGTGGGGGTAACTGGGGGAAAACCAGCAACTGCTGGGTCCCAGAGGGGCTTGTTAAACCCAGCGTGGGGACAGCGAGGTATCTGACCCCACAGGCAGTGGCTTGTCCTCCCTCAGGTTCAGGGAGCTGCTGTCCCCTGCCCTCAGGCACACCACCCCCACCTTCACCACAGACACGCCTCTTGCCGGGGGTGACCCCCCCGGCCCCTCATATCCACCCTGCACTGAAGGGGAGGAAGCTCTGGGTCAGTGTTGTCTGCTGTGCCCAGGCTGCTCGTCATCAGCACATTGGTGGCTCCCCCTGGACATCCCCAACACGGGGTGCCCCCGGGCGCTGTGCACCAGCCCCTACCCCCTCAGGGACCAGGGGCTGTGCTGGGACTTGGGGGCTGGATCTGAGTGCAAAAGGAGAGCGGACAAACACAGCCCCCCTCCCCTAATTTTAAAAACTAAATGAAAATTCCAGGCAGCGTGCTCGAGACAGCCCGTACCGGCCATTTACACAGAGAGGAGCTCCCTCACGGCATTTTGCTCCACAGGCTGTTTCTGAGCCAAGACATCAGCAGGATTCAGAATAGAGTTATGACTTTGTATGAATCAGAACTGACAGTTCCTTTATCTGGAACAAGAGTGAAGGGATGTGAGCTCCAGGACGCGAGTGGCTCCGCAACGTCCGCTCAGCCCCCGCCTGCAGGTCCTCAGGCACAGAAACAGCTACTACAGGAGTGTGACACTGCCTTCCAGAGCCCCGAGCTGGGGAGTGTGAGGCACTGGACGGACGTAAGGTCCGCTCCTGTCCTCGCTGCACGACAGGCAGGGCAGGGGGAGGAGGGGGGAAATCTTCAGGAAAGCTTTGCAGGGGCCAGAAGCTGGTAATTCAACAAATGCAAAGGTTTTTTGCAGCGATGTCTTGTTCTTGCTGCAAGGTCGGCAGGCAGAAGCGGTTCCCCTGGAAGATCATCTATTGGCAATATTTCTCCCCGGGCAGAGAAAGGGCTTGAGGCTACTGCATCCTGGTTCCCAGCAGCTGTCCCAGTTACGCTCCCAGCTGGTTTGGAGCAGTCGTATCTGCCTCATTTTGTTCATTAAGAATTTCAATTATTGACTTTTATATCCATGAAAATAGTTTTTTTTGAACCTCAAGCTCTCTCTAAGAGGCCTTGGCTCTCCAGCAAGTCCCAGTCAGGAAGACAAGCCCATCCTGACGCGGCTCAGCAGAGCCATGGCAATGCCACCAGCACCAGGGCGGGTTTCGGGGCTGCAGCGTTCGCTCAGGCCAGGCCTGGCCTCTCCCT
>NW_010388564.1:2653-4712 GCF_000710305.1 Buceros rhinoceros silvestris | reverse complement strand
GACGGCTGCAGCCACAGAACCACACACACCACACAGCTCAGCCCGGCAGCGGGCGATGGGCTTCGCAGCCTCTCCTCGCCACCAACGTGCCGGAACGGTGCCACGCAGCCACGCCATGTGGGGGGTCCTCACTCAGACAGCGGCAATCACAGCTCGGGTGCAGAAGATGAAGCCACTGACCAAGGCTCTGCCTCTGCTCCTGGTTCACACGCTGGTGCGTGAGTGGAGTTCCGAGGGGTCTTCCAAAGGAGCAAAGGGCTGGGCTGGACATGTATTATCACGTTCTCCATCAGGCAAGGTCCTGGCATGGCACAGTTAACTCCAAAGCGCCACATAAAGCAAACCCCAGTCCCGCGGCCAAGGACGTGGCACCGGGTGGAAAGACAGCCCATGTGTTGAGCTGTGCCTGGCCTGCGGGAGCTGGGAGGTCCCACCACACTAACTGCCGGGCTTCAACCGCAGGGGAACGCCTTCAAACACAGCCAGTCCCTTTATCCACACCCGAGGGACTGCGTGCTCAGCCCGCTGCCTCTCTGGACCCTCAGCAGACTGTAAGCACAAAACTGAAGCCCCCGTGAAACCAGAGCCCCAGACTGGCTCCGAGGGACGGTCCTTGTGGGCGGCACATGGGTGCAGTGCCACACAGAGGTGACCAGGGACTCTCGCTCCTGCATTAGTGCCGGACACCAGGACAACACTGTTCAAAGCACGGCGTTAACTCACGGGCTGACCATGTCTGACATTACAGGAGAGAACGAGGGAACCAGAGGGAATGCTCAGGCTCTTGGGCAGCCTCCTCAGTGCGTGGTAGTGGTGGTGGTGGCGTGCTCCTGTGCTCTGGGCTTCAGCAGATGACCATGATGTGGTCACTGGGACAGAGACATGGACAAAATCAGCCCCGCTGCCTTCACCTCGCTCCTGTACCTGCCCTCCGTGGAGGGTGGATGAGAGGGATTATCAACGCAGCCTGTTTCTCTTCACGCAGCATCCCGTGGGACTTTCTGAAGGAGCTCCTCTGTTAACTGCGAGGACTGGGGTGGCATCAGGGTGCTGTCAGTCACACAGTTGTTGACATGCTCAGGTTAAAGGCCCACTTCTGGTTTTATAACAGAAGGATTTAGCAAAATCTCCAGTTTTGCGTTACTGGGATTTTGAGCAGGGCAGATGGCTACGCTTCTATACGCGATAAAGCAGGGTCTTTCCTCTTAATTAGATCCAGTTTCCTTCTAGGGGGGCAGTGGCTTTTGAGCTGGAGTTTTCTGTGAAGGTCTAATTAAACCCTTGCTTGATTATCGGCCACTAATTAGACATTGATGATTAAAACTTTTTTTTCTGAAAGAGATACTGAATTCCTGATCCTCCCCTCCACCTCCCCCCCCTTCCTGCTCTTGATTACCCCCTCTGAAGCGCCCGCTCGTGTCCTTGCTCAGCAACCCTGTATGCTGCACATCCATCCCCTGGGGATGGGGTGGACCCACCTGTGCCCCATCTCTCTGCTTTCCACCCGTTTACCTGGTTTTCACCAGCGAGATCATGGAACTTTGGGCCTTGCTGTTGCTTCTGCCAGAGTGGTGCAAGTCCTCCTTCAGTCAAAACCTCACTGGCTCAGGAGCAATGCCTTTCCCTTCTCTGCCTCTCCAAGCCCTCTGCTCTGGCACAACGCCCCCTGACCTCTGAGGAAGGTGAATCTCCAGAGCTTGCCATCACGCTGTGCCGGAGGCTGCGTCGGGCCATAGCCCTGCCCTACCCAGGGGATTTGGCCCATGGTGTCTTCCCCAGGTCATGGCATCTCCTTCTCTGTGCTGCCTCTGATGTGCCCAGCCCTGCCCGCGCCCTCCCTTGCCCCCAGACAAGGCCGGGACACGCCACCCCACCACCTCTGCGACCTGGCCCTTCCCGACAGCAACGCCAGTCTCTCCTGCAGGACAGGAGCTCTCTCATG
Organism: Buceros rhinoceros silvestris; assembly: GCF_000710305.1. Classification (NCBI taxonomy): domain Eukaryota; kingdom Metazoa; phylum Chordata; class Aves; order Bucerotiformes; family Bucerotidae; genus Buceros; species Buceros rhinoceros. The sequence goes on along the minus strand of NW_010388564.1, from coordinate 2,770 downwards.
CTGCCCCATCTTGGGGCAGCTCGAGGTTCTCACAAGCAGAGTTGTGACCAACACAAACACAAGCACAGCGGTAAGGTGCAGAGTGCGGGCAGGGAGCAGCCCCAGAGCAAGGCGAGG
>NW_010388564.1:1209-2398 GCF_000710305.1 Buceros rhinoceros silvestris | reverse complement strand
GCGTTGAGGTTCAGAGTGCGGGCAGGAAGCAGCCCCAGAGCAAGGCGAGGGTTACCTAGAGGTGACAGCAGCAGGGTGCTGCCATGGCCACTCAGCCCTGAGCCCGGGCAGGGCAGGAGGGACTGGGGAGGAGGCCCGGGGCTGCCTTCGGTGCAGTGCCCTCCGCCATGCAGCCCCCTCGCAGCAGCAGCACCGGCCGGGTGCTGCAGGGTGCTCTAAACCACTTGATTAAGCTGATGACAATCGGTAGGATTTGGGCTCTGAGCTTGCCTTAAACCGGTAAATCTTTGGGACTGGGAAAATTAAAGATGAAGGAATTGCCCGATAAGCCAAGGGAGCTCCAGGTCTGGCTGTGGTCCTGATCTGGGTGAGGAGAGGTCAGGCTTTCCAGCCCGAGCCAGCTGCAAGGCAGAGAACCGGGCTAGCTGTGGGCGCCGGGCGTGGGGGGCCGTGTCCTCCCACACCAGTGACTGGGGCCCTTCTCCCAGCGGGGAGGCTGGGATCGTTCCATTAGGAACATGGGGGCTCTGGGTCTGTCCGGTGGAAGCTTTGGGTCTATTCACACTTTGCGAATAGTGGGGAGTAACAGAATGTCTTTCCACATGTGGGAAAACTCGAAAGAGAAGGAAGGGAAGGGTCCTGCTACCGGGGAAACCTCAGCAGCTCTTCTCAGGTCTTTCTGCCAAAAGGACAGACTGTCTGTGAGGACAGCTTGGAGGTCTGCACACAAGGGGATACTTGGGATCCTTATCAGTGTACACACCAGATCCCCTCCTGGAGAAAAGTCAGGGTTATGGTACGGTGTCCCTTCAAGGAGCAGGTCTATGAGGGTGTTGGGGTACATCTATGGTGGGTTTGCTTTTGTGGAGGTTGCTAAGGAGGATCCGTAGACAGGGCCCTTTCATGGGGGGTGCCTGGGCTTGAGCCTGTGGTCACTTCTGGAGACATTAAGGTAAATGTGCGGTGTCCCTCTGTGGGAAGCGCTGTACCTGTGATTTCCCTATGCAGAGAGCTGGGGGAAGCCTCAGTCTGTCCTCACAGCCCTCATGATGCTGGAGGAAGGGGACAACATCTGGGCACAACATCTCTTTAAGGTGGAGCTGGAGGGTCTCTCTGTGCACAGTGCTTTGGCGTGGGGGGGAGTCCATGCATGGGCTCCTGCCAGTGATGGGGGGCTCGGGGTTCCCAG
>NW_010388564.1:535-1009 GCF_000710305.1 Buceros rhinoceros silvestris | reverse complement strand
GGTGTCCTGGGTGGGGGGGGCTGGGTCCCCAGGAGGGCGGTCCCAGGTCCAGGGTATCTTATTGCACCCTGGCAGCTTGTCCTTGACTCTGCAGGACAGTCCTTGTTGTAGGGTGCCTCAAAGCTGGTCCCTGACTGGGCTGTACTGGCATGCCCCAAGGCTGGTTCCTGGCCCAGGGGGTCCAGGGCTGCTCCATGGACAGTGCCTGGCCCAGCTGTCCTGAGGTGCTCCAGGCCGCCCAGGTGCCCCAGAGCTGGTGCGTGTTCTGGGGTCCCTTGAGGTGGGTCCCTGATCCACAAAGCTGGTCCCTGACTGGGCTGTACTGGCATGCCCCAAGGCTGGTTCCTGGCCCAGGGGGTCCAGGGCTGCTCCATGGACAGTGCCTGGCCCAGCTGTCCTGAGGTGCTCCAGGCCGCCCAGGTGCCCCAGAGCTGGTGCGTGTTCTGGGGTCCCTTGAGGTGGGTCCCTGATCCA
>NW_010388564.1:0-314 GCF_000710305.1 Buceros rhinoceros silvestris | reverse complement strand
TGCCCAGAATAGCTGCCCACTCCTGGTGCTCCATCAGTGCTAGCGCCTGGCCTGGGCATCCCAGGAAGCCCTGGGGTGCTCCGGGGCTGGTTCCTGGGTGGGATGTCCCATGGACCCACAGTTCTTGTACCCAGAACAGATTTCTCAGGCAATCCTGGCGTCCCTTGTGGCCAGGGGCACTGATACCTGGAGAGCCCCGGGTGCCAGTGTCCAGAGCTGGCGCCCATTCCCGGTGCTCTGTCAGTGCTAGTGCCTGGCCTGGGTGTCCCAGGAAGCCCTGGGGCTGGTTCCTGGAGCCATGGCCCCGCAGTGCT
>NW_010388563.1:0-575 GCF_000710305.1 Buceros rhinoceros silvestris | reverse complement strand
GTGCAGAAGTCTATGGGGCCAGATGAGATCCTGTTACAGAATATACCCACAATCAATTTATAAATAAACAAACAGGTTTTATTAGGTCCCCTCAAACAGGTTCAAATGATGTCTAGTCAGAAATATTTACACAGAACTGACAATTTACAACAAGGGAAAACCGGTTTTGCAAGTAAACCAGCTCAGATAGAAGTCTAAATACCTTCTCTTTACCAATGCAAATTGAGAACTATTTACCAACAGCCTAGGAAGACGCATTCACGATAACATTTATCTCCACTAGCTAATAGAGGAATCTCTCACTTATAGAAATGCAAATTCTTACCAAAACATTGTCGCTGGCATCCCAACTTCAATATTTCATAGCCTCTGTTCTAACATCTTAGACCAGAGCGAGATCCCTTTCTGCCTCAGGTTGTCTCCAAGAAGAGACAGAATAAACTCTGCATTCTGTTCTTTCTGCTTTCTGCTGCCTGCTGCTGTCTTCTGCTGTCTCTTCGACAAGACCACCGTTTATATAGTTTATTGAAATGTGTATCGTAGCCAAATATCGGAAATGGGGTGTAAATGAGTTT
>NW_010388562.1:0-500 GCF_000710305.1 Buceros rhinoceros silvestris | reverse complement strand
GAATCCAGCTGTGACTTCTTCCTGGCATCTCTCAGCCTGTTCTGACCCCACTATTAGGGGCCTGACAAGCCAGGGAACAGCCCCAGACTCCTCCAGGTAGTGACCGGGAAGCACATTTCTCTGCTGCACTAACCTGACTCCTCCAGATCCAGCTGTGATTTCTTCCCGGCATCTTCCAGGCTTTTCTGTACCCGCTCCGATGGGTCACACATCCCAGGCAGCAGCCACAGATTCCTCCAGGGAGTGACCTGAGAGAATTTTTCTCTGCCCAACGAACCTGTCTCCTCCAGAGTCCACCTGCAGCTTCTTCCCAGCATCACCCAGGCTCTTCCAATCCCCTTCTGATGGGCCTGACATCCCAGGCAGACCCAGACTCCTCCAGGGAGCGACCTCACAGCATTTTTCTCCGCCCCACGAACCTGTCCCCTCCAGAATCCAGCCGTCATTTCTTCCCGGCATCTCCCAGCTTCTCCTGACCCCACCATTAAGGTCATGACATC
>NW_010388561.1:0-9405 GCF_000710305.1 Buceros rhinoceros silvestris | reverse complement strand
GAGGTGAGGCTGACAGGTTGGTAGTTCCCAAGGTCTTCCTTTCTATCGTTTTGAAAAATGGGTGCGATGTTTCCCTTTTTCCAGTCACCAGGGACTTCACCTGACTGCCAGGACTTTTCAAATATCAAAGAGTGGCTTGGCAGCTACTTCAGCCAGTTCCCTCAGCACTCTGGGACGCATCTTGTCAGTCCCATAGACTTATGCAAGTTAAGGTTCCTCAGGTGGTCACAAACCCGAGCTTCACTTACAGTGGCAGGGACTTTGCTCCCGCAGTCCCAGCCTTGCAGTCCATCCACTTGAGAAGCATGGCAATAGAGTTTGTTAGTGAAGACAGGCAAAAAAGTCGTTGAGAACTTCAGTGTTCTCATTCATTGTTACCAGTTTCACAGTCTTTCTCATCAGGGGGCATACACTTTCTTTGACCTTCCTTTTCTAATTGACATACCTGTAGAAGCCCTCCTAAATATTCTTCAAGGCCCTTGCCAAGTCCAGCTCTAGCTTCACCTTGGCTTTCCTGACCGGATCCCTACAAAACCAAGCAGTGTTCCCAGGACACCTGTCCCTCTTTTCACTGCCTGTGCAGTTCTTTTATGCCCTTTAGTTTGACCAGCAGGTCTCAACCCAGCCGTAACAGTCTCTTGCCATCCTTTCATGATTTCTTACACCTGGGGATCAACAGCTCTTGCACCCTACGGAAAGCATCATTAAAGATCTGCCAGCTCTGTTCTGCTCCCTTGTCCCTGAGGGCAGTTTCCCAAGGGATCCTATTGACTAACTCCTTGAAGAGCTGAAAGTTTGCTTGCTTAAAATTCAGGGTCCTGACTTTACTCTTTGCCTGACCCATATCCCTCAGGACTGCAAAATCCATCAGTGTGTGACCACTGCAGCTCAGGCTGTCTCCAATCTTGACATTACTGATGAGCTCACCTGCATTAGTGATCATCAGGTTCAGTATTGCATCCCCTCTGGTAGGGCTGTTTATTATCTGGCTTAAGAAGTTATTCCCGATGCACTCCAGGAGTCTCCTGGGATTGTCTACAGCTCGCTGTGCTACTTTTCCATCAGATGTCAGAGTGGTTGAAGTCCCTCAGCAGGATGTGAACCTGTTAGTGCAATGTCTCCTGTAGCTGGAGTAAGAAGACATCAATATGCTTCCCTTGATCAAGTGGCCTGAAGTAGACATCATCCACAAGTTTCCCTTTCTTGCCTCAGTCTCTGATTCTTCCCATATCTTCTGACCACTGGAGGCTACTCTTCAGACACAGCTCTTCACAGTCTATTCATTTCTTGACGTAGAGAACAACTCCCCACCCCTTTTCTGTGTGCTTCCCTTCTGAACAGCCTGTAGCCATCAGCTGCCAAGCTCCTGTCATGGGCTTTGTCTCAGCAAGTTTCAGTAATGGCTACCAGGTTGTTCCTTTTTAGCAGCATTGTAGCTTCCAAGTCCTCCCATGTGTTGCCCATGCTACATGCATTGGTGTAGAGGCACTTCAACGAGGCTGCTGGCCATGTCACCTTCTCAGAGGAACAATCCTTAATTCCTTTCAGATATTTCACCAGCATTTCCCTGTTTCCTATTTACCTCAAGAGGCCCTGGATCATCTCTGAAAGACTTCAAGTGTGCTCCAGTGTGGCCAGCCCATCCCAGAGCAACAGATGGAGGGACCTTCCTAGCACACTGTCCCTCTAATCACGGTGTGTCATCTCACAGCTTGTCAACAGCAAGCATGATATTATCCTCCAAGTCTAATTTAAAGCCCTGTCAATGAGCCCACTAACTCATGAGCGAAGACCCTCTTCCCCCTTTGAGAAAAGTGAATCTCATCTGACACCAGCAAGCTTGGTGCCATGTAGGACATTCAATTATTGAAGAAAACCAAAACTGTGACAGTTACACCAGCCATGGAGCCATGCATTTATAGGCCTGGTGCATCTGTTCCTTCCAATGTCACTGTCCACAACTGGAAGGAGAGAGGAAAAAATAAGCTGTGCTCCAGACTCTCTTACCAACCATCCCAAGGCCCTGGAGTCTCTTTTGATACCCCTTGGACTATGTGTTGTGGCTTCATCACTACCCACATGAAAGCGCAGTAATGGGTACTAGTCAGAGGGCTCTACCAAGCTAGGAAGCTTCCTAGTGATGTTTCCTAGTTTCCTAGTTGTAAACTTAAAAAAAAAAAAATCACTTATTTCTTCAAGTACTTTATCAAAACAATTAAATTTGAAGTCTCTCAGGGGACCTAGCACTGGATGTTTTTCCCAAATACCATCCATTCTCTGAAAAGAAAACATTTGCTTGTCTACAAATGGAATGCCATATTATTTTGGGGGGAGGCTTTTTGTTAGCAATATTTAGAATAAGTAGATCAACACATGCTCTAATTACATTTAGCATAACAACTTTATTTAAAATGTAAATTGTTGTAGTTATTCTTTAACGCCACTTGTAATAAATCTACACTGCATTAATTCCCCAAGTAAGGGTGCATTATTTACTTCATAAATTTAAAAAAGTCTTTTAAAATTGTTTACTGTTTACAAATAATGGTAAATACAGGTTCAGAGCAACACATGAAGATTTTTCTCTGGCTTGGTTTGAAAGGTGTGGTTCTATTTTGGTGATTTCAACATTTTTTGTAAATATTTTACTTGTTTTCCCTCTTTTAAAGAAATCACATCAATGGCCTAAGACCAGACAAACATCATCACATCACAGAACCCCTCTCCATGCAAATAGCAGGTGACAGTGTCAGTGAATTCAATACACATGCGATTTGATTACAAAGCAGAACACAACATTCTACTCCCTAGGTACTCGTAGAGGGGATGCGTAATATTAAACATCTCTTAAGGCAAAACCTGCCTTAAAGAGGAGTGCTACAATAGTTTGGCTGCTTCCTTGAAAAGTTCAGAAAGACAGTCTCACTGAGGAACAGAAGTTACCTGCAATAAAAATGTGCCCTATTCTTTTGTTTTGGAAAAGCACTTTTCATTTCTTTAAGCTTTCCAAAATAGGTGTTTTGTTATAATGAACAGTGCTTATTATATTGCTTGTATGGGAGGGCTTTGCAAATTATCCGTGAGACTGCAGATTCTCTTAGGAACCTCCATGCACTTTTCTGAGACCAAATTCTACCCCATCACTGATGAAATCTAAACAAATGTTTCTCACCAATTATCAATAGGAACCTTCTGCAAGGATAAAATTGCCGTTATTAGACCACCCTTCATTTTTACAGAGCACATGGGACTCGGTTTCACAACTTTCTTCACACTTCAAATGCAATCCAAGCAGTTCTGAGTTTTCTCTCACCCCCCACACCATAACCCATCAGGATGTTTTTCCTGAACATGTGAACAATCATATTAGGGAAGTGAGTTCAGCTGGTGATCACACAATCCTGTTGACGACTTCCCACACCTGACCTCCTACCCCATGTGTGACCTTCTCTTTCTCATACAGTTAGTAAAAAAGCACAGTACCTCACAAGTAGGCAGGCAGGTGGAATGCACTTTCATTTGGATTAGACCAAAATTACAGTTTTATAAGGTACCATTTATAACACCTAAAGTGTGGAAAAACTATAGCCATTGTGGTATGTTAAGTCTCCTATCACTTGATACCATAAAAGGCATAGCTGACACCTACATGTATATCAGGCTTAGGTGTGAAACATCTTGCTATCAAGGACAGTATTGGCCAGAATGAGTCAGCCATTATACAAATATGTAAATTAAAAAATACAACTATACATACGAAAACATGAGAAACATCAGATTGCCCCTTTTCTTTAATTTTACCTTTTTCATTTTAGCTCTAGGTTTGTAGCAACACATAAGGAATGGGCAAACTGCATACATGCTTAAAAAAAAAAAAGAAAAAGAAAAAAAAGGAAAAAAGAAAAAAGAAAAAACCCCATGGTTTATACCACTTAGACCAGTCTACCAAAAGAATGAGAGCTCTTACTCTCCTTCCCCATCAGGTGGAGGAGAATGACTGGTGCGGAAAACCTGACACAGGTTCACACTCGCGCCAGCTGCACATCCCTTCCTTTTCCAAACACCAGCTCTCCATCAGTTTGGGGATGCATCTGTCACTGCAACACAATCTTTATTTATTATTATATTTGCCTATGTTTATATACTAAATCTGGTTTGTTTAACACTTCTCCCCGGTTGTTTTCTCATTCTTATGCATATATTCAATGCTGCAGTTCAGTCAGTCTGAAAGCAAAAAGCCATAAAAACATCATATTTCAGATACTTCACATAATTTTGAACATTTTCAGGTTGTGCTGCTACCAGAACACAGAAATATTTTTGATAAAGCAAAGTTTGGCAGATGACTGGTTGCACTTGGTTGATTGTTTTTTAATTCCGGTTGCGATCATTTTTGAAAGTTTACAGCTTTCTGACATGAATGCTGTCCCTCCACTTCTGGGAAGGAAAACAGGATAGCTCAAAATAGAATTGTGTCACAGATTTCTCAGTCGGATGTTTTGCTTAAAATAAAATGAAGAGCCCTTCTTCATCATCATGGCTTGGCTTCGCGAACGAAGATCTGGGAAGGGCTTTTCGCACGCTCACTGCAAGTGATGAGTGCACCCTTCGGGCCTGCGCGGTGGATTTTTTAAGGTGAGGTGCAGCGTGCACGGAACTGGCTCCACCCTTTACACCTGAGGTTCATCTGCCAGGGCCTAGCGAGCTTGGACGGTGGCAGCGAAGTCCTCGGGTCGTAGGTTTGGTTAGAGTGTCCTTCTCTTAGATGATGGATGCCTTACAGGGCTAAACGAGCTCCATCTGCCCGGGTTTGGAGTCAGAGTTGTCCTTCTCCTAGGATGGTTGCCCGAAGGCTAGTGAGCCCATCCTGCCCGTGGACACGCTTTGTCTGACCCTTCAGTTGAGACCTGTCTGGCTTGGGAGACCCCACCAGAGGCACATGCCACCACCAGCAGAGCTCTCAACCTCACAAGGGCACACAAGTTCCTTCCCCACGACAAGGGGGTGCCTGTGAAAGAGTCGCTGCTCTACCTCCGGACATCACAGACCCAGGCACAGGGTAGCCAGGGCCTGCCAAGAACGGGAGTCCTGGAGGGGAGCCCTTCTTAGACCCAAGGAAAGATACAGCATGCACACTAATTAGTAGAAGCTGCTGTTTTCTCATTTTGCACACGCAAAGCCAAGGACACTCTTAGCTCCAAACACTGAGAAAGATCTAGAAGAACTGACCAGAAAGGGGTGACAGGAATGCTTTGTAGGAAACAAAAAGGAAAAACCAGGCAATCCATTTCATTTTAAAAGGCTACTTCCCAACGCTATTCTGCCTGAAATGCTAGAAGGTCTTTGTAATACTAGCTGGAGCTGCCATGAGGTAATTATATGTCGTTACATAAAGCAGCCTAATGCTAGCCCAGCAAATTGTCTAAAAGAAAGGAACATATTCCTTGTTAAATGTTTTGTCATGATGACCATGCCCTTTATTTATCTCTAACACAACATGCTTATTCTGCCCCATCTACTGTTTTCACCCTGCAAATTTATGAGGCTCTATTAATCTTCTGCCCTGCTGACTCTCTCTGTTGCAAAGTGTCAGCAGACTTTTGTACCTTGCTAATGTACAAAGTGCTTCTTATGAGTAATATCAGCATTTTGCCTTTTAATTGCACATATAATTTTTAGGTCTTACAGCTAATAAGGGAATTGAGACCACAGTTCATCATTGTCTCGAATGGTACTCCAGGGGTGTAGGGACTGTAGAAGCTCAGAGAAGAATATACTTGTCCTCGTTCCAAGCAATAGTTTCTCTCATTATAGCAGCCCCATCCACACTAGTACAGTTACAGGTCTGCCAGCATTTCCATTATAAGCCCAGCTTCGTGGAGTTTCTAAACTGTTGCAAAAATTTATAAAACACACCATATGTTTTTTCAGCCTACGTTTTGTTTGTTTGAGGGGGTTTTTTGCATTATTTTTATGCACTATTTTTTCTGGGTTTATGATTATGATTATTATTACTACTATTATTGTTGTTGACCTTGTTATTACAACAACTTTCTATAGAAGTTGGTTTTACTATTTTAAATAACTCATTACTTGCAGAAGAGCAAATGTTGCTTTGCAGTCCAGCAGAAACTGGTATTTCTCATATTCAAACAGGATCATGAGTTTTTCATTGCTTGTTCCATCTTTGCCATCCAAAACCAAATTTTAAAAGTGATAACATGGTGCTAACTTGGAACAATGCACAGTTAATTATATATTAACAAGGAGTTTTAACAAGGAGTTTAAACTTTAACAAGGGGTTGTCCCCTCATTTTGAAATTCAAATTACTGAAGAGTACTCCTATTCAGCCTGTTGGAGGGAAAAATATAAGTTTGCCTTCATTTTTTCTATGGTAATCAATTAGAAAGTAGATCTTACTTATCATATGCCGGAGGGTTTGAAGAACGTGTGCCAAATTGTGCAATTAGATGCTTCTCTCATAAGTATGCAAAGCAATAAAAAGCAAATAGATTGACTACTGGAATACCATGCCATGGGGGCTGCTTTTAAGCAAATGACAGTCTGATCTTAACTATTGGGCAATAAGAATCAGAGGTCTGGTATAGTTTTCAGATCCTGCTAGAAATGGTGCAAACCAAGGAACCACTTAAGTTCCTGATCGTAATGCAGGGAGTGTGGAAGCTACTGTCACTATATGGTCTCTGAAATCATTTTTATATCAGAAGATGTTTCTGTATGGTCTCTGAAGGTTCATGCCATGCAGATCATCTGCTTCTTTTCATTTCCTCTGTTCCTGGACATCCATGACATCTTGGTGATACAATACTTCAAAATGTCTCATGTCTTCCCTCTGGTTTCCTCACTCCTGCCCACAGTTTGACAACATCTGCATTATATTTGTTATTCGTCTGAAGGTTTTTAACAGTTGGTTGTAATATCATCTCCAGTTCCAGTATTGTTGTTATAAAGTGATGTATTATTTATGCAATTTGGGGCTCAATTTTCAAACTTGTGGACTTCATACCATATTAACATCATAAATATTGATTTCAAGGCATCCTCAATCATTTTTAGTCCTTCACTGAAAACACAAAAAAGAGACAACTGTACTCTGAGGAGCATAAAATCAAAGTCTGTGTACGCATGGCACAATGGGATGCCAGTCTAGAGATCCAGATAGATGTCCAGGCATACAGTGAGCACTTGTGCAGATATGTGCCAGGGCCCCAAGCTGCGTAGCCACATCTCCTCACATTTGGGGGCTAAGCAATTGTGACCCTCTGAATGAGTTTGGGTCACTGCATTGATAGATCTGCACTGTTTGCTCTTCTGGGGTCAGCTCATTGAACGGTGGCAGCATGCTGAGAGATGGCTTTGATCAACAAGTCAGATTATTATAATAATACCAAAATGATAATAAAAATGAAAAGAACAAAGGCCATGGTTTACATAAACCTGGCACTAATTCTGAGCGTTCAAGTGGTTTTGTTCTCTTATGATAGTCCATTCTTTTTTGCCTATTTGTTGGACAAAGATTATGAGATGAACAGTAAACCCTGCATTCTCTGGATGTGAAGTGAGAAAGGCAAGGAGGTTTCAAACAGGCTCTGTGTGAGAGTTCACAAACTTTCTCATTAAATGGATACTCACTCCAGCTTTCTGGCGCCTTCTTTGCTTTGGTGAGAGATAACCCCAGTTTCAACCGAACAAAGCCTTATTGTTAACACTGTTAGAATATTTCTGAGAAATGATCCCAACTATACTCTTTCCAGCCAAGTTTCTCACCTGAGTTAAAAAAGATGTCGTCACCATATATCAATGACACCAGTAGTATCTGGAAAACCACTGCAAACCAGTCTTACGGGAAGTATTTTTATGTGTGAGTATGTGTGCATATATATATGTATGTATAAACAGGCATGTGTATATATGTGTGTAGGTAATTATGCATTTATGAAAAGGACAAGGTTCACTTTACAGGCTCTCAGTCCATCTCAGCATTACAGTAAACCCACAACCCTTTCTCCAGTATTCACAACATCTCCCGAACTGCACATTGGAATCATAGGCCTTACAGTTTCCATTATCTCCTATCTATGTTACTTAATTTAAAACATGTCTTACTAACACAACTACTACTGAGAGCAGGAATAAACTTAGAAATTTACATTTTATACATTTTGATACAAAATCGAGCACCACAGCGGTTTCTAAAAAGGTTTTTAGGCAAAAGGTCTCTGTCATGATGTAACTAATTGCTCACAGTATAAAATGTTGTTGAAATACAGATATTTGCACTCGCTTTTCTAAAATGGTTACCCAAGTGTTCAGTACTATATTTGCTTTCATTGAAACTGTCTTAATCACCCCCTTCTTATTATTTTGTTGTTAAACAGTTTGAAACATTTTTTCTTACCTGTCACAAAAATGCCCTTCCTCCAGTTTTCCTTTGTAGATGCCACTGCTGTGTCTCCCTTCAACAAAGAGTGATATTCCAAAGGGAAGTATTAACTTTAACTTGCCTGTCTGGTTAAAAATAAAATTATTTCTAAACTTCTGAGGCTTATACTCCTTCAGTTCTCGAAATGTTTATGAAAAAAAAAATTCTTTCCCACACTGACTGCATGAACTCAACTTCTTTATTTCTTTCTCTAGCTTCTCTTTTTAAACTGGAAGTACTGCACACAGCAGATTATCAAATGCACCTAAAACAAAGCTAGACTACATTAATTAGTGTTGTATGTGCACTTGAAGTGGGTAATATAGTTCATCCTCTGGCGCTCAGCTCATTAATTTAAAAATGTATGTGACTAAACCTCTTATCTTGGTTTTATCTAATTAAATTATTAAGATGAAACTTAATAAAATCAGAGTGTTTTAAATGTCATTCAAGGCACAGCTACAATTAAGAGATCAAATATTCGTAGTTTTAGAAGACCTAATCCAGCAAGGCCACTTTTTGTATATGATCAAATTTGTGCTGATATTTTTTTAAACTGAACCGTCTTTATTTCAGTAATGTTATGATCTGCAAAGATAGACAGGAAATTAGTATATACCACTGAATAGAGAGTTTAATCAAGGTTCAGTCTGATATTGATATGTACATATTATAAACTTTTTGAAAGTATAGATTAATAATGGCCTTGTAGCTAAAATGGTGCTGCAGGCTGTTATTGTCCTCTAAACACTGCGGTGTCACTGGGCTGGCTGAAGTTACTGTCAGAGTGATCTGGATGGCTAAACAAAAGCATCTGGTGTCTTTTAGACAACCTTATGTAATCAAGATATTTGCTGGCAGACGTGACATAGGCACAACCTATGCCCTTCTGTGACAGCAGCTGGAGACACAAGGCCAGATAGCCAAGACCATTTAAAATGGCAATAGACATGCCAAAGAT
>NW_010388560.1:531-7705 GCF_000710305.1 Buceros rhinoceros silvestris | reverse complement strand
CTCCGCCCCCACCCTCCCCCCACCATGATTTTATACAAGTTCCTCAATGAAAAGAAATCAATATTTTGCTACTGACATGGTTCACTGACATCCAGGAATTAGTGCCACTGAGAACCTGACATAAAGCCTGCATTTTCTAGCCATGCAAAGACAAGCTAAAAAACCCATCGTTCATAGATTTGCAAAGATCATAGAGAACCAGGAGTATATTATAACTGTGGTTTATGTTGTAATTAACTAGTCAAAATTAAGTATTTCTCTTCCTCTATTTACCTGTTTTACCTACTGACTCTGAGCCTTGATGATTGACATTCACATCTCTCTTGGTTTCACACTCTGTGTGTTTAGTATGAGACTGCTGTTCCCTCCTGGAGGAGTGGCAAATACATGGAATATTCTGGAAATTGGAATGATTTACCATGGCCTTCAGTAAAATAGTCTGGTTTTCTCTTCTTTGTTGCACTGATCTTTTGCAAGAATTGTTAAAAGTACAAAGTGGGAAAGTGATGTTATTTGATGAACAGGTATCCATGCATGACACAATTACCGTGTTAGCTGTAAAAATAAAAGAGTACTATCTCAGCAAGACAGTGATATAGGTCACATGGACAAATACATACACAAAAGCATTATGTAACAGATCCTTCAAACATCCTATGATGAAACACACTTTCTTTCCTGAGGGTTATGGCAGTACATGGAATGCATCAACAAGTGAGACAAAGTGAGAATAGCGTCTTCCCACAATGGATGATGGATTTTATTGCTGAATTGTATGAAATCTCTTGTAATACTAACTTGAATTTGTGGTGGTATCTAGTCACATTCCTGTTTGAAAGGTGCTCTGATTTGATTGTACTTGAAAAGAAGGTGAAAGCATTCATACTTGAGGGGGAACTTGGCCCTGGCACTGCGCAGTTGCAATGCAGCAGTGCAATTATGTTGTAAAATAGCTATAATCAGAATGAAAACTTTTTTTCCAGTGACACTGAAACCACAGAGTAAACATACACAGAAATGCTGCTGAATCCTCTGACCACACCCTTCATGCTCTCTTATATTCAGTCAATAAACACATTTTATGTGTTTATAAACACATATAATGACCATTGGTTTTGGCATTCATAGTCGAATTTCAGTATCAAATTACTAGACAGGGTACATTAACACAGTTCTGGTGAGTAGCAAAAAACACATAGGATTAATTATTAATGAGCGTTATTTTTGCTGTCTTCCACATTAAAGTAGGGCTTTATTGTACAAATCATGCATTTTTACTGGAGTTGACTTTGGACTAGTTCTTCGATATGAAAAAAAAATTAGAATAAAAAACTTCTGGAACCTCAGGATGAAATATGTATTTATGAATACAAAACCACATCTGAGAGTTGATGCAGCACTATAGTGTTTTACCTATAGTATTTTAGCTGACCTTCCAGTTCTAGTAGTAACCGTGCATCTCTATGAAGAGGAAATTTTGCACCTAACTCCCATTATGAGTAATATGTTCATAAATCCTTACAGGCAGAGAGGAAAACATAGCCTTTAATTGCTCCGGTGCTCAGCTGCAACCTGACAGCTTCAGCAGGCCACCTGTGCTCACACAACAGCAGGCTGACCTCAGAACCGGTTCAGTGAAGGATTTCAGACAGGATACAGAAATAAAATCCAAAACTGAATGCCAAAGCCAATTATCTTCGCTTCACTAACACTACATAAGGGAGTCATAAACTCCTTCTAACACGTAATAAACTGAAATATAAAATACACATCCTATGCAGATAAGAAAATAATTTCATTTAATACCAAAAAGAAAAATGTCTGACAAAATTCAGGGCTTGATCTTCCCCTGAGGCAAGTCAAAACATTTTCCTCAAAAGGCTGACCCATGCAACCTGGAGTGGAGCAGGCTCCTGAGGTCAAATTCTTCCAGCTGAAGGAGACGGTTTTTGTACAAAGCTTCTCTGTGGTGATGAACCAGGAGCAGAAATAGAATGCTCCTCTGCTTTCATGGCAAGGCATGTGCACATCTGAGCAACCAGCCTAAAACCACTGCAACAGCTTCCGAGGTCAGCTAATGGTAACTCCCTATACTTTCACCAAGAAATTTGTACGTGGACTCGGGAATCCACTGACTGTGCTGTGACAGCAGTCTCTGTTCAGCACTATGAAGTCCACTCAGGACTTCACACATGGCTACAGAGGCTCCAGAGCTGCCTGTGAGTCATGTTGTCATGTTTTAGATATGTAAAAGGCATGTTATCTGAGTGGAAAAAGTTTGACTGCTGTCTATCAAGGAGGGTCCTTACCATCCTCTTGAAAGATCTCTACTGAAAAAGCTGATCAAATTTTGATCTAGCATCAGTAAACTTTATTTTCTTCCAACTCACAGCACTATGGACTTTCTAGGGAAGGACATATATCGTTGAACACTGTAAGCAGGGCTGCAAAAAGATGAGACTTTCCCAATGGATTACATGGCAGACAGAGAGCCATACCCACAGGAAGTTTGCTCCTTACTGCAGGACTAGGAAGCACCCTCCCAGATGTAAGCACCTCCAGAAATGTGGAAAGAGTTTTGTGAAATCCGAACACAGATGGCCTGAAGAGTTAAGAGGATCACTGAAATGAAACCATGCCAAGCATCTCTAGGAAACTGCTTTATATTCAAAGGTCTGTAACACACATTCTTAGTGTTGGGAATTTCTGTGATTATGAAAGTCTTTAATTAAGCCTCTATTTACAGGGTGGTTTTTCCACAGAAATTCCAAGTCCATTAAACCAAAATTATTCACAGAGAAGATCTGAATTTGTAAAAATCTTGCTTCTCATTAAGAAAATCATAAATATTTCATCTTGGATTGGCTTGACTTTTTTTTCATTTGATCTGTGGTACGCTATTTTTAATCATCACAGCAGTATACAAAATTGCATTTTTTATCACTTCCTTAACAGAAATGATAGTTGCCACATATGATTGTAGTGATAAAAGGCCTACAGTACACGTTGGGGAATTCACAACTGATAGATTAAAGGAGATTCGTTCTCTCAAGTTGCTGGACCAAGAGGACAGGACTGGGACTGGGAGTATCAGACTCCAAAACAATAACCTCCTGCTCTAAATCAATGTAGTTTCAGGGTTCAATGACTCGTAACCAAACAAGAGGGTTGCTTTGCAAATATAAAGGCAATGACGAACTGTATGCTTTTGATAAATTTGTAAAGGCTTGGTGTTTCACAAATTGGTTCCCCCCTAAATTTCTGTTTAATGAGAAATTTCCCTTTTTATTCCCTCTCTGGCATGAAAATAAATGCTGGAGCTTCCCCTGGGATTAAACATTCAAGTTTCACTCACTTTCATTTGTATACTTTGCTGGTTTGGCACTTCAGAGGTTATATTAAAAACCTGAAGTACCCACAATGTTAATAAGATCTTCGAAAAGTCTGCCACTCAGTTAGGAACCGCTCACAGGAGAAGATACAGTGACTATGTTTCACATCTCCAAGATCTCCAACAACAGCTCCATGTGGTGAAGCCTCATGGGTTAACCAGCAATTTGAAACCCCTACAGCAAATTCTGTACGTTTTAGGTTTGCCACACAACCAGTTTCAAGCAGAAGGTTGTCAATGAACCAGAGATCCACATTCCTCTCTCATGGAATTCAGACATCTTAACAGAGAGCATCTGTCATTCGTTCAGTGGCCAGATCAACCTCAACCTTGACTGTTACCTAGTCATATAGTTCTATAGTTTGTCTTATATTTTTATAGTTATATAGTCATATAGTTTGAAGAACATTCAAAATATGACAATGATTCTAATGTTCCAAATGAAATTCTGTGCTGTATTCTGCTCATATACTTCACAATCTTATTTTAGACATGCTGCGATTACGTAGATATCAGAATCACAGTGCTTAAGCTACTGCAGCATAAAGCATCCCCAATAAGAGCAATCTAGGCAAATTATCAAGGAAAAATGCAACTACTCTTTGATATTTGACAGTAAGGTCAATGTTTTCTTCTGGTGGTAGTTATGCCATTGTTTATTTGCATAGTCTGTGCTAGCGGATACTTTGATTACTTCTGCATGGAGGTGAAACATTAATTATTCCAACATCTTTAACTGACTCATCAATTTGATGATATTTGAAACTAGTGACAGCTTACCAAATTTGTTCATTTATAAACTATGAAAATCTATAAATTATAGTGGATTTACTGTCAGGTTTTTTCTTTGTGGTTAACAAAATAAGAAATGTAAATAAAAGTAACCTAATCTGGACGTATTTTGATATTAATTTTTTTCAGAAAAACATGTTTCATAAATAATTTATGTCATGATGCCTGGGAACATACACCATTTGTCAAAGGACACTTTTTATTATAGTGTTTATCTATCCAAAAGCTTACTTAGGAATGGACGTGACAAAACTATTTTAATTTTATTTATGGATTTTTAAGAAAGCACTGAATGCATAACTTACACATATGTATTTTGCATTCATCCTCGATCCAGTTTCAACCTTTAGGATCACCAAGATGTGTTTGGCATTTATGTTTAAAGATTTACTTCACGCAGTCACTCAGTTACACCTACTCTGCTCTACTTTCTGCCACTGCGTATCACTTTCACAGACAGAATCTCATACCAGATAGTAATGGTACAAAGTTTTACAAGCACTAAAGTATAGAAACTTTTAAGAAAAGTTATTTCTTAAGATGAGTACCTGCTATAAAGAACGTACATACTTTAATTACTCTCTTTATGATGGAAATGGTAAAAGTAGAGTTGCACAGAGATAGTTACAAAAGCTTTTGCAGTGTACATAAATGAAAGACAAACTCATTTCAAATTACTACATATAATTAACTCTGTTGGATAAAAATCTAACAAAAAAAAAAAAGTATATGCTTTGCAAAGTCCACCTGCGTATGGCATCCCAACCATCACTTCAAGGAAAGCACATGCTAACTTCTCGATTGCAACCAGACTTTAGATTAAATAGAAGGCTATTTTAAAAGCTAATTACTCACCTTCATGGATTGTGAAAAATTCGGGTAAACATAAAATAAAGATGATAATTATTCCTAGCACTAATCTGAAGAGCTCTGAATTTCTTAAAAGCAAACACATGTCACTGAAGCACTCCCATCGAGCGTAGAGGTGGCAACTTCCTTCCTGGTTTAGCTTTTAACTTAGTGCAGACTTTGTGCAAAACAGCGTCTATTCATTTCCTTTTTCTAATATGACTTTCTTTTTTACTTCTCGTTACATCAAGTTTTAGAAAGCCAACTTCTGTTCTTACATTGGCATAGATGAGGATGATGCTGAAGATAAAACTAATGCAACACAATGAAAATAAGACAAAAATCATGCTTAGCACTATTTTATTCATTTGGGACAGTTTTGTTTTAGGAACATCGCCCCCTATTGGCCAACGTCATATACCGTCTAAACAGCAAATGAATCATTTTTGTGAAGGAATTTTGTTCTCATTTGGCTAAGAATTTTTCTGAAATATTAGTCAGACCCTCATTATAAAGGTGAGTCAGAACCACATGAGTCAGATATGGAGATTTTATTGTTTTATTTATATACATATACATTGAGCTGGGGAGCCAGAAACTCTAAGACTTTAATAGACCCCTAATTTGCTCATTACAATGTAAAGTCCCTGATCTGGCAAAAAAGTTACGCACTAAGTACAATGAACTGAGTATGAAGTGTTCATATCATCATTGCTGCTGTGTTCTTAAAAGACAACAGATGCATTGATGTCACTATCACTGACACCACAAGAAGACTGGATGTAGCCATTACTATTTCTACACATTGTAGCAATAATTTTTTCAGCTAATTTTCCCAGTTGAAAAAGTGGAGCCTTCCATTCTGATAACCACCACAATATTCCATAAATTCTTCTTACAGACGAGAATGAAAAGAACATTTCAGAAATGTTCCAAATAAAAGTACTCTGAATAATGCATACATAAAATCAATTTGACTCAAACAGAGAGCATATATGGTAGGAAGGATTTAATTAATTCAGAAAGCTCTCTCTGATGTAGTCTTTTCCCCTACAACCCGTTAAATATTGAGTGCTACCAAAATGAAGCAATGCTGTTGAAGTTAAAATAAGAAGTGTCCTACAAGCCTGAAATGCCTGTCGCCTAGTTATCTCAGAAAATAAGTAAGCCAGGTGGAAACAAACACAGTATTCATTCAATAAAAAGGCTCTTCATGGAGCTGCAGTGAATATAAATCTGTTAATTTTTAACATAGCACTTCTATGCAATTAAAGCAACGAAAACAAAACAAAATTAACCGATTTTTGACAGTTTGGCACAACAGTAGTAGGATACATAAAATCATAGATATGAATTTAAAAAGTAAAATACTGCACAATTTATATTTCTCATCTGTTTGCAAACTAGCTCTGCTTTGTGAGAGATTGCATTGCTCCTTAAGTATCTTCCATATCAGTTATTTACATTTTCTGTTTTTCAAGGTTGGCTGGGGTTCACTCATCCTTTCTGCCCAGAAGGAACAGAGAAAATACTAGAAAGTAGCGGGACAACTTTCTCAAGTAACATGTGTATCTATCCCTTTCTGATACATTCAGGCTTTGGCTGTTGTTGGTAGTGCCCAAGGTCAGAACAGGAATTGCCCTACGGGATCACACCCAAGTTCAGCCTGATGTAATAACAGCCCATGGAGTGTGTTGAGTTTCAGATTCCACAGAAGGTTTCCGAGGACTTTGCAGCAAGCAGATGGGGAATATCTATTTTAGGGCTATTGTGATGGCACATTTTAGTTTAGTTTCTGAATTCAGGAGGCCCACATATGATCTGTCCTCACATCCCCCAGGACACCTAAGCTTTAGACATTGTAATACTTCAGCATGTGTGTACTGAGTCATGAGCATGTCTGTGGCCTGACCCACCAACTGCCCTGAAAAACATGAGTTTTCCTTCTTGGGGACGTGCGTCCCTCCACCTAGCTGATAATTTTTACTCTGCCGGAACGCCTAGTACCTTTGAAAACTCTGTCCTTCAGTCACGTGTATTTAAAATTGGCTGAAGTCTGTGAAGACACAGCACACAGCCGTGCAGGCCACATTTCCTTACAGCATCAGGCAAAGGAAGCACTACACAGCTCATTACCGCACC
>NW_010388560.1:0-395 GCF_000710305.1 Buceros rhinoceros silvestris | reverse complement strand
ACCCCCCCCCGCCACACCTCAGCAGTGGTCTTGCATGCCCTTCAATCAGTTTTACCAGCGAGAGGCACACCTAACTGTCACACATTCCATTAATTTGGAAAATTATTCTTCCTTTGGGTGGCAGAGGTCACCGGCAAGGCGCTGAATAACAAGGACCGGCTGAGGCTGAGGCGTGTTAGCCCGGCCCACGCCGCCAGGGTCCCGAGGGGATGTTCACGGCTGCGCGGCCTGTCCCCGCAGCTGTATTTCGCTTAGAGGGGGAGTGGCGAGTTACGGAAAAGGTTAGCGTGGTGGCTCTGTAAGACAGCAAGGGTCCCCCAGGACAGGACGAGGACTTTTACAGCGTTAATCAAGAGAACCCTCTCAAAAGGGGACAGCCCCCCGCCGCCTCACCT
>NW_010388559.1:330-1504 GCF_000710305.1 Buceros rhinoceros silvestris | reverse complement strand
CGCCCACGTCGCGGGGCCGGGTCACGTGGTGCCGTAATCCCGCCCCGGTTATTTGCGGCACCTTCATCCCCGCCGCCGGGTCACCCCGCGGGCCACGCCCGGACACGCGTGTGCGGGGACACGCGTCGTACCTGCACATGCGTGTGACGGGGACGTGTTGCGCCTGAACACATGTGACGGGGACATGTCCCACCTGTACATGCATGGGATGGGGACGCGTCACACTTGAACACGTGTGTGACGGGGACGTGTCACACCTGCACACGTGTGTGTCAGGGACATGGCGCACCTGAACATGTGTGTGACAGGGATGTGTCACACCTGCACGTGTGTGGCCGGACACGTGTCACACCTGCACATGTGTGGGCACGGTTCACCCGCAAGTCTGCGTGACAGGAACACGTCACGCCTCAACATGTGTGTGACGGGGACATGTCACACCTGAACACATGTGTGACAGGGATGTGTCACACCTGCTCTCACGTGCGTGACGGGGACATGTCACACCTGCGTATGTCTGACAGGACACATGTCCCACCTGAACATGCGTGTGGCAGGACACGTGTCACACCTGCTCATGTGTGGACATGGTTCACCCATACACCTGTGTGACAGGGACATGTCACACCTGCACGTATGTGTGACAGGGACACGTCACACCTGCACGTATGTGTGACAGGGACACGTCACCCCTGAACACGAGTGTGAGACGGACGTGTCACACCCACACCCATGTCACACCTGAACACGCGTGTGGCAGAGACATGTCACTCAACATACTTGTGTCCAGATGCAGCCCAACAACCTGCACGTATGTGTGACAGGGACACGTCACCCCTGAACACGAGTGTGAGACGGACGTGTCACACCCACACCCATGTCACACGCGTGTGGCAGAGACATGTCACTCAACGTACTTGTGTCCAGATGCAGCCCAACATGCACACGCGTGTGCCGGGGACACGGCATACCCACACACGTATCACACCCGCACACACGTGTAACATGGACACATCGCACCTGCACACGCGTGTGCCAGGGACAGCTCACACCCACACACGTGTGCGCTGGGCCCACAGCACACATGTACCAATACACGCCCCAACATGCACACGCGTGTGCTAGGAACGTGTGTCACAGCTGCACGTGCGCGTGTGCTAGGACACATGTCACA
>NW_010388559.1:0-268 GCF_000710305.1 Buceros rhinoceros silvestris | reverse complement strand
CTGCGCCCACAGCACACTTACCAATACACGCCCCAACATGCACACGCGTGCGCTAGGAACGTGTGTCACAGCTGCACGTGCGCGTGTGCTGGGACACATGTCACACCTGCACATGTGTGTGCAGGGTCACGGGGGTCGGAAGGGGGGACCCGGGGGGACCTCGACACCCTGGGAAGGGACCCTGACACCCCGAGGGGACCTGGGGATGGGGCGGGCACCCAGGGAGGGGACCCAGGGGACCGGGGGGGCACCCCACCCCCCCCAGGGG
>NW_010388558.1:24210-25870 GCF_000710305.1 Buceros rhinoceros silvestris | reverse complement strand
CTGTTTCACAACAGAGTTTGGGTTGGGTAGGGGTAATCTTCACTGAGATGCTATAAAAAAACCAACAACTCCCCCCCCGAAAATGTAATTTTAGGGAAGACTTGTCTTTTTGTTGTAGGCCCATACATTCTTTTTTTTTTAAAAAAACCCTGTAATATTAGCAATAGAGTTTTAATCGTATGGGAAGGGTGATGAGCCTCGGTGCTGTTTTCTGTCTTGTGATTGGGAAATCTCTGCTACCCGCCCACCCACATTTTGTTACAGGATCCCATGAGGATATCCTTGGTTTTCTAGAAACTAGAGACATGTGACCTTGTCTGGTCTTATACAGTCCTTTAGAGTAATGTTGGTACTCAGAACAATTTGCTTATACGTCTTTGGCTCGAAGCTTTTAAGGGCCTAACTAGAGAGACCAATGACTTAGGACAGTGGGAAGCGGTAAGACTACATGGGATTTGCTTCACCCAGAAATACCTCACTATAAATTCAGTCAAAAGGCTAGTTTAGCATCTTCATTTAGACTTCATTTAGACTTCATTTAGACTTTGCTGTCTGTGAAGGTCATTATTAGGCTAGAAAAATATACTCCTGTTATAAATTCCTCATCGATTCACACATACATCGTGAGTTCTCTTTAATTTGGTTTATTAAAAGGTTTGTATAAGGTAAAAGCAAAGCAGCGCTGGGTATGCAAGGGAGTAAGACTCCATCAATACGCACGAATGTAGTCGGATTTTTAGTCTGTATTTATAGGCCTCTCCTTCTGGGAACTTACGACACCAACCTCGCCACAGTATTGTTGTGATGTCTATAGCAGGTGAAGGATGTCGTCCGGCCTTGACAGCTATAGGTGAAATTTATGGTAGTTTAAAGGATGTTATTGATCTTTAGGGTGGTGGCAGATAAGATCTTTAACTCCATCCTTGTTGTTTTAGGCTTTCATTGTTTCAGGCTTTCTTTGCAGATCTGGCAGGTTTTTTTTTTTTGGCAAAACACCAAATTCCATACATGGGCCCCTGCTTTCCCTAATTATCCTTCTTAGTGACACGAATTAACGTTCCATTTCTCACACTCCAAAATACATACCTGCTCTAATCCTGGTTCACGTGGATTTGTATTAAAATAAGTGTAAATTTTACCTATGAGGTGATCCCAAAGGTGTAATAAAATGTAAGGCCTTCCAGAAGCTTTTAATGCCAAAGCTCACATTGCTTTGGCATGTTACTTGAGAGTGTAACTTTCTGAATGTGGTGGTGTTCTGGGAACCTTCATCTCCGCTTGATAAGAAGCTGATGGCAGTTCAGAGATCTGCTACTGGATTTTGTTTTTGTTTCCATCTACTGTATCAAAAGTAGCATCATTTCCTACTTACCTGTAATGTTTTTGAACAGGGAAGTGCGAGTTCTGTTCACTGCTGTGTAGTGTACTCTTCATCTTAAAAATTACACTTATAGTTGCTTTCGAGAAGTTGTAAAATCCCTGTTATAATGTAGTGCTTTAATTTCCAGATGAATTGGTTTTTCTCCCTCTGATAAACTCTAGTTTTGTAGAAACAAGTTTCTAAACCACTTCCTCTGTGTTTTGGGATGTTCGACTAAGTTAAAATCACCGTAAACTTCAATACATAGCTGATGAGAATAGACAATTTGGGGTGGGGGGT
>NW_010388558.1:23379-24106 GCF_000710305.1 Buceros rhinoceros silvestris | reverse complement strand
GGGGGTTGGGGGAGAAAGAGAGACATTCCCTCAGAGGTATCTGAATTAAACATGAAGCAAGAGCAGATTTAGATCAGCCTTTTACTATATTTAGAGAATATTTGAGGATGCATCTGATACTGTAACAAAGCAGCAAATTCCTCCTGACTTGGGTTTCAATTCTAATCTCTATTAAGGCTTGTTTAAATTAGTGGTGGGGACATATAGTTTTAAAACATCTTGAAGACCATCTAAGAAAGTCTGAGTAAATAAAACCTGTAGCATGGCAGTGCCAGCCAGGCAAAAAAAAAAAAGAATCATCTAGATAGACTGCCAGAAAAGTAGTGGGGAATGACCTCTGAACAGAGGTACAAGGTTTGTGTTTCTGTTGTGGAGGCAGCTTTGATAAACTTCCCATGCTTTCCCCACAGTGAGTTCAGATCTGACAGACTTGGTCTCAGGAAGGTGGGTGGGGGAACTTGGGGAGGTGTGTGGATGCTGGCAGGGCAGAGGGATTGTGGCAGGTAGTATGACCAAAGGCACAGAGTCTGCTATTTGGTCTGTCCGGTATGGTAAAGGAAGACGAATGAGTGGCCAGTATCTTCAGAAATCTCTTTACTGATGATCTGAAATTCTGTGTCAGAGTGTAGATCCTTGCTCCAAGGGGGCAATCTGCAGCATTAGACTGTCACTGTAAAAAAAAAAAAAAAAAAAAAAAAACTTTAATTTTTTTTTCTTTTTATTGTTT